>NW_020455688.1:1139753-1233170 GCF_003342845.1 Nothoprocta perdicaria
TCTCTTTCCCAAAATACTGCTAAAATACTACTCAATTAGAATCATAGAGTAGCTGTAGATGTAATAGTATGATTATGGCAATGAAAGGAAGGGTTCAAAAGCCTCTCAGGATATTCACTAGATAAAGCTCTAGTTCTCAGGTAAATATAGATGATTTCTGGCAGACATCTAACTTGTTATTGAAAAATTCTGACAGTGGCTGCTCAGCAGGCTCTGGAATAGGCTGCTCCAGTGCTCAGTTCCTCTTGCAGTGGGAAAGGATTCAGCCTAACACGGAATTTTCGCCTTCCTCATACTAAGTCAGTGCTCTCTTCCCAGTAGGCACAGAGACCAAGCAGTCACCTCTCTCTCCACAATAACGGTGTTGTTATCTCCTCGCTAAAGTGATTTAAGTATCTGCACACCTTTGAACATTTGGGAGGGGACTTTTTAAAAAGGGCATTTCAGTCTTTTTGTGTACTTTGTTCCTTTCTTTTCTTCCCCTTAATGGGTCTATGCTTTCCTTAGTTTTCCTCYTACCGCTTACACAGTTTTTTGGCTGTTCGTCCCCACTTGCCTCGCCACATGACCATGTGCAGCTTTGAGCAAAGTCCAAGGGATGAAGATCTGGTTGACCTCTCAGATAACATTAGCAGTTCCCAACGGGAGCTCGTTACAAGATGCCACTCCAGATGAGATACACATATAACCYCACCACTAACCTCAGTGTACTGCTGGATTACGTTTTCAGGCGTGGGCCCAAGGAACATATAGAAGTCCAGGATGCCTCCAATAGTGCGGAAAGTTAGGGATGGATTTGGACTCAGAGAAACATCTGAAAGGGAAAGCAAGGTTCTCAGTACACATTAACTCTGCTATTTTAGTCTTTTCATTGGAAGTCACTGCCTGCCAGGGGAAACTGGCTTTGAAGACGGAGTGAAGATTCCCCTTCCCWCAAATTGAACCACCAGATTAATACAGTAGGGTGACCATGGCAACGTGCAAAACTATTCTCCACAGACAGAATATAGGACTAACCTAAATTGATTTGTTTCAGTTATGCTGATCCCAGAGGAAATTTCTTCCACCTTTTTCTCTCCCTGTATGTGCATCCATTTTCAAAAAATATAATACATTTTCATTGAAAATACCTTATCTTCTTTAACAGTCATTCTAATGAAATCTCCTTAAAAATATTATAGCAATTCCTAGAGACTTATGCAACAGTCAGTCTTATTTGTATCACAGGTAGAAAGCAATCAGTAAAATAGTTATTTATATTTACTGACTTAGCATCTTTGTATGTGTATGTAGTTCACATATCCACATATCTTCTTACCTTGTGCATTGGAGTTCAGCAGGAGAACACCATGGGCATTGGAGTCAGTCTCTACGCACATATAGAAAGGGTGAACCCCATAAAGATTAGCAAATGTCTGAAACATAAAGAAGACATTAGGTAGGGTTGTGTTTTGCAGTTTTTCATAGATTTTTCAGTTGTATACACATGCAAAGACAAGGAAATAATTTCATTTATAGGTAAAAAGACTTACTTTGAAAAACTGGTTTTTTTTTTTCACCTAAACCAGTTAAATTGATAGAACAAAAAATATTTTTTTTCTGCGTCACACAGTGTTGCTTACTGTTCTTTCTTGTTTAAACCTTCCACGCTCTGTGAAACCCTCCGAAGTTACATAGGTAAGAAATGCTTTGCTAGTTAAAATAAAATCATCAAATTGACTCAACTTTAGTCAAATATCTCATCCAAGAGTGAGCCCTGCTGAAGTTCAGTTTGTCTGCGTGAACAGAGATTGACCCAAGCATGGAATTAAGTGTCTTTCTGAACCAGACTCTTGACAAACACAGTATACTTCCCTGACAACTAACTGCATTATAAAAAGGTTTCTGATGAAAAGTCTCAAAGTCACCTCAGAATGACTCRCAATTTTGCCATTTAATTAAAACATATGACACCTACAAAACATGAGACAAAGCACATTTTTCACTCTCTGCCATCAATTCCCATCAGCAGTGTTATCATACAGAGAGCTTCCCTTGGCAAAGCTATAGTCTACCACTTCCTTTTTACGATGCAAGTTTAGGAAAAAAATGTTGCATTAATTTTATTACCGTTGGCGACTGATCCCTGCTAAACATGCCATAAGTAGCAAAGTTCATGCTGTGTTTGAAGGATGGGTGCTCGTGTTCACCAAACCCGTACACTGAGGTGGATGGCACTGTAGTTGTAATCTGTAGATACTGGTTGGAAAAAATCAGATCATTCAGGGATGCATCCCACCTATGACAAAGAGATGAGAGATAATTATTTTCCTTATGTTTAGTATTTAAGCTCATCTCTGTACACTTTGACTTTTTTTGGTATTTGAGATGGTAAAAACATAAAACATTCAATGTGAAGAGGAATTCATGTATCTAAGGTACTTAACCAAACACTCATTAATTTCATCTTGCAATGGCAACAGACATCTCATCTACTTACAAAATCAAACACATCAGTATATTTTTAAAAAGAACAACTAAAATAAGAGAAGACACTATCTATAATCTTATTACCAAAATAAGTGGTTGCTTGTGCTATTTCTATGACAACCAACGGGGTGGGCTGAGGATTGTTATTACGCAGTGGGGTTCAGAATGCTAAATGAGAACAACAGATACTTAGTGGTTATCAGTTTTTACATTTAACACTTTGCTGCATCAGGACCTAAATACTCTTGTTGCCCCTGACTTTATGGAGGTGCTTAGCACAGCAGAGTGACAAATTCCTCCAGACTGCTTGAGTGAGGTGTTTTTATTGTGATGGCTCTTCTCTTGCTTCTCTTCCCAGCCRAATGAATGCCTTTATTTCTCTTGAATCATCTGTGGACACAGGCTCACATTTTAATTAGGTGTTACATTCTGTTTCCTATCTCTAGTGCTATAATGAGCTGCAAGCTAGATGGGGAGGAACATAGTCAAGCTGTGGAGAAGCGTTTCACTAATGGTACTATGTAGGCCATGAGTACCACATTTAGATAGCACCCTCTCGAGCCTTGTTTAACCGTGAATTTGTTACAGCTAATTAAAATAAATGAGCCAAAGCCACAGAGTGGAGAAGTGGCTTAATTCTTCTTTTAATGACATTTTGTCAATGATTTTGGAAAAATTAAATGGTTGATCAAATTGACTGGAAAATCAGAGAAGCGGAGCTGGGTGGTACCAGTGGTGGAAGAGGAGCATCCCTTGGGCCTCTGGTTGCCACCAGCACTGTCAAGCAAGCTATGTACCCTAGAATGACACCAGCGGTCATTCACACATAGAGGGTCTATGCATGTAGGGGAAAAAAAAGAAAAAATAAAGTGGCCTTTTTCGCAAGCAGGAATAAAAAGGGGGGGGGGGCAGGGGAAAGGATTTGTATTTAACTAACTGTTGAATTGGTTGCTTGCCAGCAGCAACTTTCCTTCCTTTCCATCATCTCCTCCACCTACACGCGGTCCTGAGCGAGGTTGTCTCCTAACAGGAAGGTTAATGTGCACGGCGTGTCCCTGGGAAGCGGATGCAGCCCGTGGCAAGCGGAGGCCTTTCCGCGCGAGGCRGAGGGACAGGCTCTGGGGCCAGGAGCGCAGTCACGCTCAGCAGCCCGGCTCCGTGCCGGGGCAGCACGGCCACTGCTCCGAGCGGACCGCGGCTTACGTAAAAAGCAAAGGATGCCACAGGGGAAAYGCTTTGGGAAGAGCTTAAATAGCTGTCCTAACTCATTGAGCACTCTCCACGATGCCTGATCGGAGACGTGAGGCTCTATACGTCTGGGTAGCCACGTCTCGGCACGGGCATTTCCCATCGTGAGAGCTATCCGTGTTGCTATGGTATTCCAAGTGCTACTAAGCCTGTCCATTCCTTGCCCAGGAGAGTGGCTGGGGTGGCAGAAACTGCAGTCCCAGCAGCACAGTCCCCGCCACACCAGGTCTTTAAACAGTGGAGATGCTGTTTTATACCTCGATCATCCCCCGTATATCACTGACACACACYGAACTTCCATGTCGGGTCACCTGAATGGTGTCCAGGGCTGCCATTCCCAATGGCACCACGCTCCTCACCATGCTGCAAAGCCCCACTTTACATCAACAGCATCTTCTTGGAGGCTGGAATGGCCATAGGCTAAATAGAGCATTGRCTACAACATAAAACTGTCACAAGAGCAAGCAATGACACTTTTTTTTTTTGTAGTCACCATTTTTATCTTCTAGATCCTGTAGCAGAGACAAGCTCTCCCCTAGCACCTTTCCACTTGCCTCCTCTCTCAGGAGGCTGCATTGTGGTAATCTGTATGTTGTTTCAAAACATCACAATATTTGTTTGGGTTATGTTGGGGAGAAGCGATCATTTAAACAAAAACCAAATGTTTGTCATTTCTCAAACACCAGGARACAATAAAAGGAAATGTTATATTTCTCCCACCTCCTCTCCTGCTGGTTTAAGGCTGGTAGAAGTAACAAAACAGGAGGGAACAAAAAATGATGCTCCATGCACAGGCATTTGCATGGTTCTCCTCCAGCAGTCTTAGGAATTGTAACAGTGCAGAGGGACAACAGACAAATCTGAAAAGATTTGTTGAAAAGAGGTTGTCCACTACAAAAGATTAAGTCCCTACCAGAAGATACATGTGGAAGAGTGGGTAAATAASAGAGCCCTTTCTTTTGCACCAGAATAGCTGCACTCTGCTCACTTTTGAAAATATTAACCCTTCAGTGCCTCTGTAGCAGATACACCTGCCTGTAGAAAATTAAACTGGACCCCTGATATTCCTGCCTGGGCTGCTGTGAACTTCCCCTTCCCAGGCTAATAGTGAGCTGCTGCTTGTCCTGTAAGTCTGATTGATAAAATGTAGTGCTTCCTTTCAAACACTTAATTATACAAAAGAGGAATCCTCTCTATTATTAACCTATTATCAGGAAAAAAAAAAAAAAAAAAAAAAAAAGAATGACTCAGGAATGAAAAGAACTGTGTAAGTATTAACTTTTCTGGCCRGTAAGTGAACTGAGAYCTATTCAACACCCATCAAGCATCCCTCAGGTCACCAGAACCAACGAACAGTGAAGCAGCAGTTGAAGAAGATGGGCAAGCAGACAGATAAAACAGCTAGTTCATGCTGAAGGAGTAATTTATGACTAATGTGTTCATGGTGATGGGGAAGGATGACTAAAAGGCAATATAATACAGTTTGCAGAAGTGCAGTCATCCATCCTTTGCAACACGAGCTGAACGTGACAGTTTACCTGGTTGAAGAACTTCTCCCTGCTTCGGTTTTCTGGAGAGAGTAGCTCTGCTGCTTGTAGAGCACAGTACAGATGCAGATGGTGCAGAGCCCTAACCTGCCTGCTGTGCACAGACAGCTGCTGGCACATGCTGAGAGGCCTCACAAAGCCTCCAGGATCAGAAGACTTGGGGGGAGCACACAATGCATTGTTTGAAGACATGCATAATGCATTATTTGTACATTTAACATTATCTTACGTTGGGCCACTTTATTTTTTGCAGCATACCCAAGAGAAACGAGCCCATTACTTCAAAGTAAGAGCATGTTTCTCTCTCTTGTTCATGCTGAGGAAATGGTCCCTTAGCACCGGCTTGGCTTGGTCTCCAGCYCCTTGGGGAGCTGCAGGCCTGCAAAGGGGCACACGCTGTGTGTTCACTGGGGCCTGCAAATGCAGGTGGAAACCTCGCGTGGCTGTCAGGAAAGCAGGGCTGAGGCTCCCAGCAGAGCTCTGCCACACTGCATTTGTTTCCAGAGTGCAGGGGCCGGCTCTGCACGTGCGGGCTGCATGCAAAGCAGGAGAGSACTTTAGTGACTGAGCAGTAATGCAGCCTATTTTTAGGTCCTCAAATATACTTGGTGCCTCTAACTCAACCTGCTTGGGTTTGGGGAGATTATCAGCCTTAGGAGCCCAGGAGTCTGTGATTTTCCATAGTGCTCAGATTTCTGAAAAATGTTTTCATTCTCTCATAGCCACTGGATGCCCGATTAGCTGCAGTCCTTGAAGCAACCACAAGCACCACTGGCCAGCCAAAGACATGCCAAGAATTTTCAAATATTTATCTGATTCTTAAGGTGATCTAAAAAGAAGGAGAGTTAGCACCCTCCAGCCAAAAGATTTTCAACAAACAAAACATTTTAAAAAACTATTGGTAGGAAGTATTTACAGCTATTGACACATTTCTACTTCTTCTGCACTCATTGTCATGGTATCAAGGTATCTCCTATAAATCACTAGATATCTAATGCTTCATTTTTGTTCTCAAAAACCCTTGAGTAAGGAATAGACCTGAAACACTTCTTGCCCATGTAACATAAATCATAAATGATGAGAAGACAAAAATAATGCCTCTCACAAACTAGAAGCAAACTCAAGCCACCCATGCTGCACACAGCTTGCTCCTGGTGCTTTCAGCAAAATAGCAGTTTAAGACAATGGCATTATAAATCATTCTAATAGCCTTGCCTATGTAAAAACATCTTCATGGTAAGTGGCGTCTGTGCTTACTACCACAGTCAATAAAAAAAAGGCAGCTGAACTCTGCAGTGGTCTTTGTAAATTAGGGAAGATTCGATTTTTGTTATTTGTTCCATGTCTTCCCAACTCTGATAGCAAGCAAGGTATTCCAAACTTTTAGTGGAGAGAATGGAGCATTTATTTGGGCTGGAAAAAATATTCTGCCTCCCATTATTCATATGGTATCAGGAAGTAAAAGTCACTTGGGGAACGGATATTAAAGCGGAAAATCAAATCATTAGTCCATCCTTCAGCAGCCTGTCTCCAGCAATGGCCCATGACAGATATTGTAGAGGGTGGCATAAGATGTCACTCAGAGACAATAACCTGCTTATAGAGGAAGTTTCTGACTGTTTTCAGAGAATTAGTTTATGTTGWGAGACATGGAGACAGAAATAATTACTATTTTTTGTACAGATTATCTTTTATTATGCATGAATGTGCATCCTGCTGAACTTCCCATGTCAGTACTGCCCTGAGGCCATGAGTCCCACAGAGTAATTACACACTGCAAAATTAGTATGTCTGTGTTATTTATCTCTGCTTTAAAGCAAACGGTTCTGGGCCTTTTACTCTCYGTGCTTGAAGAAACCTACACCTTCTTTAAGGCTGCAGGAACATACTTTTTACTGCCTCTCTGAGCGGTTGYTGTTGTTAATGTGGGAGCAGAAAGGAAAACAGCATTCAGTCAACGAGCACATCACTAAATGATGCAGAGACATTTCAGCCTGCTCAGTTTTGTTCCGTCGCCTGGGTTATTGCAGCCCTATTTTCTTTTTGGCTTTAATTAGCACAGGGGCCTGCACAGCAACAGGCCACTGCCCCACAAAAGCTGCMAGAACAGCTAAGGTAGCGTGGGCAAGGATTTATTAAACTAAAGTCGATCGCAAGTTCCTCGACAAAACTTTTTGCCCCCAATCATGCCAGTTTGTCAAAATGAGAATTTCTGTAGAAYTGTAGGAATGAGGAATGTTCCCTGCTGTCCTGACTTCCCCAAGCAGCTGGTGGTTCACACATTTTACCTGCAGGGTGGAAGGCCATGGCCCAGTCCCTGTTTCTCACAGTTCAGATCAAAGACCTGGAGCTTTAAGTCAGCGTCAGATTTTAGTTATGTTCCAGGCAAAATGAAAAGCACCTGGCATTTTTATAGGCAATTTTTATAGAGTTCTGCCTTCCCCTACACCTCTAATCTGATCTCTTCTCAGCTAAGGGGAGGACTTGCCTGGGCCATGACTGAGATAACGGGAACGCAGAAAAGGGCAAGGAAATGGGGCTGGATCAGGCAAGACCAGGTGGGGCAGAAAAGCAAAAGCGGATCAGAATGAATGAGGTAAGAGGAAGAGTATGAGARGAAGCCAAGATGCATTACGGGGCCGGAGACACGGAGGCAGGCTGAGAGCCAAGAGCCGCCCCCGGCATTTCCATGGGCTCCGGCACCCGGAGGCGCCTGGATCATTTCCCTGCATAACCCCATCTAATCCTGACCCCATGCAGGCAGAGCAGTAGCTGCTGCCTGATTGCCTTGGAGCAAGCTGAAATGTAGTAGGACTTTGCTTTTTATTCTTGATCCTGGCTCCACATGAGGTTTGCAATCAGCTGTTAATGGCTCTTGCCTTGCATAATTCATTCCTCTCTCTGGTTTTTGTGATTACACGTAGCTCTGACTTTATCCTGCCTTCTTTGAGCCGATGCTCAGGTAGTGCTGATATCACCAAGGCTCTTTGCACACGAGTAGGAGAAATGCCTATAAATCACTTCCAGGAATATCTACAGTCTCTGCAATTTTTCCAATGTGGTGTTTTTATATCAAGTGGACAGAACATGATTTTGCTGTGATCTTTGCATGTCCTGCCATCTCACTGCTACAAAGTTAAAGCACAAACGCACATTTATCGAACCCCAGCTAGAGGCTGCACCATGGAAAGGGTGAATGAGAAATAAAAATGTGCATGTTCAAAGCAACTATTGTAGCGAACTGCCCAAAATCACAATAGGTTTCTGCTTGAGACTATTTCCCATGCAGATTGTATCAGTCGCACCGGAGTACTCCCAGCAAGAACAGACAACACTCTGGGGATTATGAGGATTTTTAGGTTTCTTTTTTAGTGGGTCATTCAACACTGCAAAGCTGCTGGTGAGAGATAAAGTGCCTCATATAAAATAGATTTCTGTGTATTTGGAGTTGCTTTACAATAGGAAACCCTTCCTGAGCGATGTCAGAAATGCCCAGCAGTGAGCAGGGATCTGGTTTTGTATAGGCACTATGTTTTATCCACTCAAGTATGGGGAGTGTAATTGCAGCACCTCCCAGATAGGCTTCATTTGCCCACATCTACTATTTTKGATCAATATTTGTGTGCATATGAAGATTAATGCCTGAATGATTGATTCAGATGCTCACTGAGATGGCAAGGCCATAGCCATAGACATCTTAGAAGAGGCGAGACAAATCCCCACAGATGTTAAATGCTTGGCTGTTTCTCAGGGACATTTCTCTTGTCTAGACATGTCACTCTGAGCATGAAAGTGGCCACCTGTGAAGCTCAGTGAAGTCCCTGGTGTGTCAGGGTCCCTGCACAAGTAATTTACAGCTCACGAGGGGTTCAGAGGAGAACCAGGTTTTAGTGCTTTTGCTGCTGACTTTGAGACAAGAAGAGGGTGGGACAAGCACAGGGCAAAGATCACAAAGATGAAGACATCCACAGAGCCTTCCCTGGGTGCCCTTGGTTCTCCTCATACCGATTCGCACCATCCCATGGAGGGGAAGGAAGAGGGGAATACCTCACACTGTCTCCTCACCATTTCACTGGAATGAAAGAGGATGTTTCCTATACGCCTAAGAGGAAATGGCTGGGCCAGCTGGGAGATGGGTGATGTGTGGGATGCTACATCTTATGCACCTGGAAAGGGTATTGGGAAGGGGCTGTGCTGCTCAGGGGATGCTCATGAAAGCAGCAGCAGAAAGCACCTTCTAACCTCAGCTKCTCTGTGGTTCTCTGATATTGCTGAGCACCCACAGTCCTTACTCTGATGGGCTGGACCAAGGAAAGAATGAAAGAAGCATTTTTGCTCCTCACAGAGGGAACTCCACTCCAAATATGATTCAGTTGTGAGAGGAATTGCTCCCTGTTGAGACGTGATCCTTCAGTCTATAAGTACCCACTGTGCCATTTGACATGAAACAAAATTTCCTGGGAACATATAATTTTCCTTTCTATATGCAAAATGCCATGTCTCTCTGCTGATGAGAATCTTTTAGTAGCAGCACTGCCAACGTATGTGGGATAAAAACCCATTAACTGGGTGTAATATTCACCTGTAATTTCCTTTTTTTAAAGTTGGTTGGATTTCAAAAGAACTCCATTACCTGCCTTGACACAAGGGACACTTTCCCGGTGGCGAGGCTCAATAGCGGCACGTTGCCACTGAAAACTGGGCCACTGATATTAACCAAGAGTGCCCTCTACCTTCCTCTCCCTCGCAGCTCTCTCCTCTCCCAGAGTCACAAGTTTGGGAAGAGCACAAAGTTTCGGAAAGCCGCCTGGATGTGCCCTATCCATGTGAGGAGAGGGGAGCACACGGCTGCTCCGGTTGCTGGGGAAATCCCCCAGCAAGGACTGACCCAGCTCTGCCTCTCATCAGCTTTTGGCAGCTCAGCAAATCAAACCCTACRTTTGCTTCATCCCCTTCCGTTATCTGGGACACCCCAAATCAGGGAATGTCTTGAATACTCGAGACCAAACTCTTGGGCTTTGGTTCCAGGTGAGAAAGAGTGAAAGGGAGCTTGCTATGACTGAGCTGGTGCTCATTAGGCATTCACCTCTTCCATCAGTTCTAATTAATGAGTCCTTATAAAAATCTCTTACTACAAAGAAGAAAAAAAAAAGGAGGGGGCTTTAACTTAAGCCTTCTATTTCCACAAAGCTGTTAAGTCTAAAGAGGAATTAAATTATTTTTGTTATCTGAGTAATGCATAATACATTCATTTACAAGAGCCTATAAAAAGAAAACTTTACAGAATTGGCTGTGACGTCTATAAAGAGATGCTGCAAGACTGTAGTTTAAAAGAATGGGCAGCTAATTAAGAGCCCAGGGCGCTGCTTCCATCTGCAGACTTGGACCTCTTCAGAGGCCACACTCCCTTACATGAAGCACACATGTTGTGCCATCTATATATTTCTTGCAAGGAGGATGTTTATATTTTTATATTTTGAGGAAAACACCCCAGTAATCTGAGCATGTGCTTTGCAGAGGCTACAGCTGCCCCTGCACCTCACGGGGAAGGAGCCTCACGCGGTGTGAGCCAAGGCAAAACAACTGGGCTTAATCAGGAGAAGGGAAATGAGCCACTGACAGGAATTAAGACGCTGATACAGACACAACCACAGACTCCTGTGCACCGCAGCCCTGCTGCGACTCCATATGTATACKTTTACATACGTTTATATATTCTGCCCATCTCCCTCACCTGCATGGGATACGATACCACAGAGCCACCCTCAGCACCCCAATTTATCTCTGCACCAGTCACAGGCTGCTGCTGGCGCTGACCCAGAGCGTCACCAAAGGGACCTGGTGCCTCCACGAGCACGGAGGGAGTTACTCTGTCCAAACAAATCTTCTGCTCTACAGAGTTACACAGAAGAGGTGTGCTGGCCAAAGGCAAGAAAATGAGAAATTAGAAAACTTGCTGACATCTGCTTCAAGGGGGGGCTTAGGCTTAACTTAAAAATTAACTTAACTTAAAAAGCAGGACCAGCTGCTTAAAAAACTAGTACTTTCGCAGTGTGACAAATTAGACACACAAATCCCATTCACTGCCTTCAATCCATTGAAACTAGTGGAAGTTAGAGGACTAAGGCCTCCAGGGGTGTAAGCTTTCCTTTCCCAGACCATCATTTGCAAGACACTTGGTGATCAATTTCTGATGTACTAAAATGTCAGAATATTCAGAAAATTGCACTTCGGTGCAGTCTGCAAGTTCAATCTACCAGCGCCTCAAGCTCTGCTCTGAGAAACTTTGCCCACAAAGTTATTTGTCTTATTGGACAACTTGACTGCATTCATGTACATATTCACCCATTACACAGGCATATACTTACATTAAAAATGAATGTTTTCAAGGCACAAGGCATAAATTTATGTATATGACACAGCCAATTTATGGAAAAATCATTTTTTCCTGCGTTCCACAGACCCAAGCAAGAATGTATGAGAAATAGAGCTTCTCTCTTCATTCTTACTTTCTGCAAAATAAAGTTAATAAATTTTGTACTCACAGCACGGTGCCGGTGCTTTTCCTCTTGATAGTGATGTGAGAGGTAGCATCATCAAACTCAATGTCATATTTAGTGTCAGCAGCAGCAACAGAAGGGGATTCAATGTGGAGGGGAACTTCAAATCGCTCGTGGTTAGGATCATAAATCTAAAACAAGGCAAGGAGGGATCAAGGATCAAAGGATCAAGACGAGTTAGGGATTTTTTGTTACTTTATGATGTATAGTTTAATTTTAATTTTTTTTTTTTTTGGATACTCACTTTAAACCTGAGTCTGTCACTTGTCTGGAACTCCACGTCTATGACTACGGGAGAAATGTCATTCCCAAACAGCGACAACGTCTGGCGTTTGTTCAGTGTTACCCTGTGAGATAAACACTTTTTAACGCCAACCACCACAACTCCCAACATATAAACACTACAAAATGGGGGAGGAAGCAACTCTGGTTTTGTGCGTCAGTTCTATAAAAAGTCCTTAATTTGTCAGGAGAAGTAATCTTTGAATATAATCTTCCTTTTGCTAACACGAGCCTCGGCTCTGCTTGCTGAGATTCTAGCAGGCTGCTCTCTCCAGCAGAAGTTTCTACAGAAACTACTTTTGTGAATGTGTTTACAGGTTGCCTAATGAGATTTAGGAGTCTCCGTCTTTGGAGATATCTAAAATCTGAACGCAGTCTTGGGCAACCTACTCTAGATGACCCTGCTTGAGCAGGAGATTGGGCTAGATGATCTCCAAAGGTCCTTTCCAACCTCAGCCATACAGTCCTGTGGTACGAAGGCCTGTACATCACAGCTGGGAGCACAGTGGGGTACAGCCATATGTTCATCCTCAAATCGACCCCCAAATATAAGGTTATTCCAACCAAATCATTCATGATTTTCACTATCTCTTATCTATTGATCCTTCGTCAGTAGAGATCAGAGCACTCCGCAAAGTAAGAGTAGATTGTGGTAGCATTTATTTTGTCCAGGTTTAAATCCAAATAAAGATGTCTGCATCTAAGAGAGTCAGCTTAGGCTCTCCTAACAGCTAAGGGAGAAACAGGTGCTCCCAAGGCAGAAGTCTCCAAGCATGTTGAAGACATAGTTCTTAGGATAAGATGAACCACCTTGTACAAGTGCCTGTTTTCCTCACTGCTAATGTGGTCTAACGAGCTCAAATGTAGGCGCTATACTGGCCCAAGGGGAGACCTAAGGGTCTCACCTTCACAAGTTGGGCACAGGATGGTGAAATAATGTGTGCAGAGTCTCCAAATAAACTACTGTCAGGCCAGGAACAGGAACCCAGGTTGGTCCCAACCCAAGCTAATGCACCCCGTGATGCCCCATCCCTGTCCCTGTGCAAGGATGCAGCGTTGCAGGATGCCTGGCAGGTTTACCTCCAGCCTTTAGCCGTCTTCTCTGCATTCCCACTTAGGGAATAGCCGTAGGGACTGTCTTCTGGGAAGAAGCACCAGGGGGCATTCGGCACCTCGGTGGAGCACCAGACGCAGCCGCGGGCTTCGCACCTCTCCTGGGAGGCGCCGGGCTGCGGGTGGCAGTCGACGCGGCTCTTCACCGAGATACCCCGCGAACACTGCAGGTCTTCGCCCCAGCAGGGGCTCGGCCCTAGGACTGAACCAGAATATGGAAAAAAGCAGTCAAAGCACAGTGCAAACTTCTCAGGGGTGACTAAAAAACAATGCAAATGTCTTCGTCAGGTCTTTTGGGGTTTTCTTTCCTGTCCAGGAGCTGAAATATGTGACTCTTTCGATGGAGGTGACCCCAGAGTGACTGAAACAAGAGCATCTAGTTCCTTCTGTGCACRCCGAGAGGTCCTCCTAGCCCTGCACCTCGGCTCCGGGGTCCTGCTGGAGCAGGACTGACTCGAAATGCTCAGGGAAGGTTAAATAAGGAAATAATGAACCTGCTCCCGAGGCGTGAAAACCGCTCTCCAGCCTAGTGGAAAGCCAGGTCTGCTTCCGTAAGGACTAAATGGACACGTACACACATGAATATGTGAAATCAGCACATGGTGTACCTATATGCATAAATATATAACGGTGATTGCGTATATGCTTGTATTATTGCTTCATTTATATATTACATGCAACGTATATTTGTTATGAGTTTGTTCCTAGAGCTGGGGTTGTGATTAAAAGGAAAATACTGATGGTAAAAGAAAGGCACAAATTAGTCATTCTCAGAATTGTCCTGACGAAAAGCTCTTACATAAGGCACTAAATCTTTCCTTTTTCCTAGCTGCTGGCCTAGCCCTATTCCCCTGGGAGGAACAAGCCCATTGAAGTCAGGGGGATTGAACCTCTAGCTCCCTGCTGTGATAACAAAATACTGTGTTATCAAATGCTGAAAAGAGAGCGGGCGTATGGCAGACAGCACACTTATTTTAAAGGTAACTTGTGTCATTCTAGTCATTATGACAATATTCAGGGATTAAAGCTACTTGAAAAACAATTTCTTTTCTCTATAAATGACTAATACCTCTGCTTTAAAATCTTCAGCAGGGACTATTGTGCATCTGAAAACTTGCAACAGGATTGCTCATGCAGTGAGTCCTTCTGCACACAGGGAAGTTTACACACAGAGGTACACAAGCAATAATTCATATACTGAAAAGATGCAGAACTGCAGATTCACTAGAAATGTACATCCTTCCCCTAGGTCAGCATTTATTTCCAAACAGAGGATGGGAATGGAGAGAAGGGAGAGCTTATTAGTGTCTAGCTTTAATATTTTTAGAAAAATGTAACATATGTCTCTGGCCTTGGACACTCCTGGTGGCTGAGAGCCAGTGCTTTTCCCAGGAGGGAAAAGCTCATGTCCAACACGACCAGTGGTCCTGGGATTTGCAGTACAACTGACTTGGCAACAGCACAGAGAGGGCCCTTGTGAAACTTTCTAGAGGTAGGAATTACAGAATCACAGAATGCTTAAGGTTAGAAGGGACTCAGAGGTCACCTCGTCCAACCCTCTGCTCACGCAGGGTCACCTAGAGCACGTGGCACAGGGCTGCGTCCAAGCGGGTTTTAAAGATCTCCACAGAAGGAGACTCCACAACCTCTCTGGGCAGCCTGTTCCAGGGCTCTGTCACCCTCACTGTCAAGAAATTTTTCCTTAAGTTCCTGCGGAACTTTTGGTGCTTCAGTTTGTGACCGTTTCCTCTAGTTCCATCAGTGGTCACCACTGAAAAGAGGCCGCGCCCTCCTCCTCCCTCCCTCCCTTGAGGTATTTATCGACACTGATCAGGTCTCCCCTCAGCCTCCTCTTCTCCAGGCTGAACAGACCCAGCTCTCTCAGCCTTTGCTCATAGGGCAGATGTTCCAGGTCCCTGATCATCCTCGTAGCCCTGCGCTGGACTCTCTCCAGCAGCTCCACATCCCTCTTGTACTGGGGAGCCCAGAACTGGACATAGTCTGCAGATGTGGCCTCACCAGGGCTGTGTATAGGGGAACGATCACCTCTCTCGACCTGCTGGAGACACTCTTCTTAATGTACCCTGAGTCCTGAGACCTGCTTGGCTCCCACTTCTGCACTTTGGGTGGGGAGGCCTCCCTGGCAGCCTGGCCACGTTCTGCCCAGCCTTCGTTAACGCTGTGTTTGGACACATAAAAGGGCCCTGAATTCCGATCCTGTTTTTCATCCGAAGCACAAAGATGAGTAAGGAATGCAGCCGTCCCACAGGGATCCCTACATGGCTACTTTGTGGAGCAGAAATTAGGAAGGATTCAACAGCCTGATTAAAACACTCTAGATTTGGGGACAGAAGTGCCCAGACTTTATGCCCTGTCCCTGAAGAGGCAAGAGAGAGAAAAACAGACTGCAAGTCCCATTGGAATTGCTGTCAAGCCTTTGAACTTCTGTGCACCAAATATTACACTATATTACATTACATTATACAAATACTGTACCAAATACTGCACTTACGGCCCATTTCTTTGTTAACATACATGGAAAAGGAAATGCAAATGAGCAGCTGAATTTAGCAATAGCAGTGGCTACTTGCTGCTTTTTCATGATAATTTCCATGGGAACAGAAGCTAAAGAAAGGTATTTTRAAAGATTTCTGTGAAAAAATGTCCCTAGTTTTTTTTTTAAGGTCTCTTACTATAATTTTGTGAAATTAGGTTAGAAAATGCTGCAATAAGCCAAAAACAAGGAATTAAAATATTACCATGCCCCTTCCAGTTAAATAGTATTTGCCTTCACATTTTGGGTTCATCTACACATTTCAAAGGCAGAGTCGCTGCAGAGATTCCCCTTCTCTTTGCTTAGACCCATTCTCCCTTCATTACACTCCAGACTGAATTAACCCCTTAAAAATATTGCAGTAAATAAAACTAGCAAAGGGCTTTCAGCAGTGAATACTGCCATCAACTTCAGCCCATCTATTCCTGTGCTGAAGAGCTAAATATTGGGATACACTTCTAAACCAGCTGGCCCTGCTGCATTCCCATAGAGCCACSTGTCACCTCCAATGACTTAATAACTCCTTTTTTCCCCCCTTTTCCATGTACAGTGTGGCAGATCTCACCCCCAAGCATTTCTACTGCTGTTATAAAGTTTCTATCCTGTCTCCGAGGCCTACAACAAAGTAGAAATAAGGTGTATTTACCTGCTAGCACAACAGCCAAGCAGCAGAGACTCTTGATTCTCCCCATGGTCAACTGCTGGCTTCTGCACACCACGTGCTCTCTTTTATATGCCCAGAGGCACGATAAGCACGTGTTCAGGAGAGTAACAAGAGACAATGCATTTTTTTTCCTTGAAATTTCATATCTTTCATGAGATTGATTGTAGCACATGCATGTACGAATGTATCTAAGCAGGTAATGTAGTTTATTTACATAACGTAGTTTATTTACCACAAATTTTGATAAGTTGAAAGCCATTTTGAGAAAATCTTTTTTCCCAAGACTGYTCCCAGTCCCTTTAGAATTAAACCTTCAATGACCTCTTCATTTTTTAAACAAACATCTGAAGTGAATGAAAAAGTTTTTATGGGTGTTTACTTTTTTCTGCTTTTGATATTTTGTCACAMTATAATAATAAATTACAAATTAAGAGTTTGGAGAAAAATAGTAGAAGACTCTTCAATAAAACACAAAACTGATACTGTGACCTTTACAAAATGTCATTTTGCTTCCAATTATTTAATGACAAGAACCAGGAGGGCAAATCTGTGTGTTCTATGGCAAGATTTGATTTAGATGGAGGAAAAAAAGCTTTCTAGACGGACACTAACAGTTACATAGGGTGTTGAGCATGAAGTATATTTTTAACATGAAATGTCTGCGTGTTTTTCAGCGTTACCAGAGAAGCACCTGCAATTCAGGCTGTTTTCACACCATTCTCTCACCATCTGGCCCATCCGAAGAACAGCGGCAGCTTCCAGGGCCTGTGAGGACTTGGGTCCTGCAGGGGAGAAGCACAAGAGTGGCATGAGCTGTGCACGTGCTCAGCACATGCTGACACACCTGGGCTCCCCCATCTATGACTGCAAAGCCTCAGGCCACCAAGGCGGTAGCACCTCTGCAGTGAGGAGCCTTCAGCCACGGGACCAGGCACAAGAAGCTCCCTCCACCAGACCTGTGTCAGCTCCCACACAATCCTTACTCATTAACCTCCACTGGGAATTTTTCCTTGGAGTTGTGATGTGCTCCCCCACATCTTTTGGGGCRTACCCTTCAAGTAGAAGGCACAACAGACAAACAGGAGGGCTAAAAATTAGTGTTTTACTCCCAATCTCTATGATATTCCTATAAATAGGTATCGCTACCCATTTTTGCCACAAGCTGGGCTAACCCAGTAGCCTCAAGTGACAAGCAGCGTGCATTCCCATCTCCCTTTAGGCAGGATTGAGGAGGAAATAATACTCTAAACGAACAAGCGGAGCCAGAGCTTGTGTTGTGTCTGCTCGAGAGGCTGTAGGTGCTAATGTGATCTCTGAAGAACAGGGCCGAGGCGCTGCATTTATAAGCAGTTATAAATTGCAGTTATAAATGCAGCCTGTAATGCGTTCAGGAACCCTAGCGGGATCTCCTCATACTAAAATACACCAAAAACACCCATGATAGGTGGCTAGAACACTCACCTGGACACTATAACCACCTCTGGGTTATTCTACAAGCCATTCTACTRCATTATGGAAAACTGTGTATTTTATATTTGAAGTCTTTGCAAGTAAAGTGATTTCTTTACAGGAAGAATGCTGAAAAAGGCAAAGGTAAGTGGTTCACATTCACATCTTTATTTGTCACCTACATAAGCTATAATTTACAGACTGATATTTTCTGCAAAAAAACCTCAACATCCAAACACGGTTCTTGAATCTACATAAAATTTTTAAATCTGCAGAATTTACAAATTAATACTCAGAGCAGCTGGATAAATTATACATCCTCCCTCAATATCCCCACACTCTAAGAATTTTAAAATCCATACAGGCACAAGATAAGATATTCTCTTTGTACAACCCTCTATTTACATTGCTTTTTCCCATACACGTGGTTCAGTTCTCATTGTAACTGCCAAGGTTTGCAAAACAGTGTTTCTAAAATACATTTAGCAGCATATAAAATTAGATAAAAAGGAAAGACATTTTGCTTAAAAAAAAGAAAATGTGAGATGATAGAAACAAATCCRTAAGAAAAATAGATTAAGATATACTTCTGTTATGACATTAAGAATACCTAGTCATAGCAGAATGTAGGCAAAACACTAATAAAATGTACCAATTTATGAGCATTTTAGTTCTAGTCCTGAGCACAGAGCATACATAGCTGCACAACTTTGGTCAACGAGGATTATATGCTAACATTAACACAAATCATACGGTGCTCACTGTTAGCAGGAGACCCTCATGTCAGAATGATCTGTCACTAACAGCTTCCTCTCATCTTTTATTCACTCCGCTTTCATAACAGCTAAGTGACCTTTTAGAAGTTGGAAACAAAGTCTGTCTTCATCAAAGGCTTATTAATGGGATATGATTACTCCCATGCTACCCTAAAATGCAAAACAGCTCATCATACTTGTGAGTGAAATACAGCAGAGCACTTCTTTAATATATTCCAGGATATAATTTTGAGACAGTCATTAGTGAAGACCGATTTCCAGTTAATTTAAATCGCAAGTGTTAACATATGCACAAAAAATCCAGCCATTATATATAGATATACAGAACGATCATTTAGACACAAGCATATTACCAGAAGGTTACTTTTTTTCTCAAATACAGTACACGTTTTAAGGACAGCAGTTCTAGTAGAAGAGTTCACGCTTATTTCTCAGCTCCTTCCAGTCATCAGTGTTTGCCTAACGAGCACGCAGCAAACTGCACAGAGCGCCCTGCGACTTCATCACTATGTTCATTTCTCCCCATTATTTCAATTACTGGCAAGATCTTCACTTGCATCTCCTGTATCCGAGCTCTGCCCATCCATGACATTTCGGGCTTTCCAGATCCTCACAGTCCGGTCACTGCAGAACAAAACGAGAAGAGCAGAAAGATAATTTAGGAATTAATTTAGGAGCAGGGGGAGGCAGGGGAAAGGCATTTGGAAAGGCATTATTAAAGGAATGGGGAGAGTTTCAAATCTAACATGTGTCAATGTTCTCTAACTTTATCGCAACACTGGCCTTCAGAGTTCACCTTGAATCATGATGGCAACTCTAAAAGTTATATCCTACTCTGCTATTAATTTTTTTTTTAAAGTACAGCTAATAACAACAGGCTAAACCAGACTGACCCCAGAGAACAGCTTCTAACTATTTAYCAATTAGCAGACCACAGGTAAGCAGCCAGTGTACTACAGCAGAGCATTCTGAAGCACAAAAAGCTCCAGGGATTTTATTTTGGTACTAATAAAGAATACATTTCACATTTATGTACGGTCTTAACTTCTTAACAACTCTAGGCAAACCTGGAGGAGGCTACCCATATCTGTGAATGCTTACATATAAATATTGCCCAATAAATATGAAAATCTTGCAACTCCCTAGTGTGAAGTAGCCTTCCTTCAATTCAGAAAGTCTTGCTTTAATTCAGAAAGCTTCAGTAATTAGCACCAGAATATACTGTGATGGCTTGCACAGTTCATGTGTTGAGACTAAACTACTAAGTGGGTGCGCTCAAAAATTATGTATTTTGGTGGTCAAGTCCCCTGAGGTTTCAGGTACTAAACATGCCCAGTTCTACTAAGGAATCAGATACAAATGTTCAAATCAAATTTGATGCAAATATAAAAAGAGTTTGAAAAGCTTCTAAGTCAGCATATAAAAAAAAAGATTTTTTTTTTTTTTTAAAAACACTACAGATCAGGAGTCTAGCAATAAATATCCCAAAGATTGCTAGAGGGGGACATTAGGGACAAGGTGGTAAAATTCCCTCTGTTATGCCGAAGATTATAAGCATTTAGGGATATGAATCAGATCTGCCTGTGCTTGCTGAGAAGTCCCCCAAACAACTGAAGATCTCCTAAAGGAATGTGCAAGGACAGACCTTTAGCAAGAGATACTGAAAAGAAAGATTCGTGGAGAAGAAAACTCACTCTGCTGCAGTGAATATGTGGCTGGCGTTGGTGCAGATGGCATTGATGGGACTGTCGTGGCCCTTGAGCTCCCCGATGGGCGCGAAGGTCTCCACGTTCCAGAGCTTCACGAGGCCGCCCCTGCAGCCGCTGAGCAGCACGGGCGCGCCGGGCACGGCGCCAAGCGCGCACACCCAGTCCTTGTGGGCGTTGGGAACTTGCTGAAAGACACAAGGCCCCACATCAACACGTCCCCAGGGCGCTTCCAACTCCACAGCAACAAGTGCAGAGGCAGAAACCAGGAAAGGCCGAGGCCTAAGCCCAACTCCCAGGCGTGAGGCAACGTCTGCACGTCAACCAGACTCTGTTTCCTCACTAAACAGTACTGCGGAACAAGAATAAAACCCAATATGCCCAACTGCCAAGGTAGGAAGCAGAAAGGGTTAGACTTAGCAGAATGTGGCCTTTGCACATATTGTCTGCATATTTTTCCTGTCAGTTCTAAAACAAATATAAGAGAATGACCCAAAACACTGTTCAAAAATACCCAGGGAAGCAGATATCTGCCTGGAAACAGATGTCTGCCATCTTTCTTTCTTCTTTTCCCATTACACATTATAAATTGACTCTGTAATGTAGCACTTAAAAAACATATTAATTCTTTATTGTGATATGCTGATACAACTGCATACTTTTCTTGTTGCCCTCCACGTCCCTCACTGGCTTCCTCTCCAGGTCAGCTCTGGCTTTCCTAGCCTCATCCCAGCATGCTCAGACAGTGTCTCAATATTCCTCCTGGCTCACACGACCTGGCTTCCACCTCCTGTTTGGTTCTTTTCTATGTTTGAGTTTAGTCAGCAGCTCCTTGTTCATCCATGCAGGCCTCCTGCCAGCGTTCTTTGGCTTCCTGCACATTGGGATGGATCATTCTTGAGCTTAGAGAAGATAATCCTTGAAATGAAAATCAACCAGCTCTTCTGGACCCCTCTTCCCCCCAGCCTTGTATCTCATACGATTCTCCCAAGTAGGACCATGAACAGGCCAAAGTCTATTCTCTTGAAGTCCAGCGTTTTGATCCTGCTATTTGTATTGTTCGCTCCTCTGAAGATGCTCCTTCAACGCCCCTTCCTATTTATTTTCTATTTTCACAAAAGAATCCTCTATAAAAAGGATAGTACTATATTTTTTTCCATGTGTCTGGACATTAAGCAAGACTGTAGCCAGTCCAAGACAGATAAAGGCAGTGATCACTCCCCAGTATCTAGTATGTGAGAAGCCACCTTGGGAATACTTGAGTCCTATGTGGAGCTTCCCAGTACATGAGGGGTATTAATACATTGGGATAAGTCTAATCATCACCAGTAAACAGTTCAGGGCTTGGGGAACATGAGGAACAAAGACCTTTCTGAAGCGAACTCAAGTTTCCTCAAGCTCGGAAAAGAGAAGGCTAAAAATAAATCTACAGTTGCTCTCTTTGACTACTTAAAAGATGTATTTTTATTGTTATGTTTTAAAAGCAGTATAACTTTATGAGAATGTCCTCAAACTTCCTTCTCTTCAGGTTTCCACAGCACTCAGCAGGTGTTGTGCCGGGATGTCATACAAAAGCACTGGGTAAACCAAAAGAATTCTTTTTTTAAGCGATGAAGAAAACTGCTGTTCTTTTTGATAGTCATAGAGCAACTTAGGCTGAAAGGAATGAGTGGAGGCCAAATAGTCAAGCCTGCTGCTCCAAACAAGGCCAGCTTCCAGGTGAAGTCAGGTTGCTCAAGGCCTCACTCAGTTCAGTTTTAAATTCTCCAAGGCCACAGATTGCACAGCTGCTATTGCTAACAAACAGCTTTGGGCACCTCTGTAGGCAGTGAGATATGTGCGTAGGCCTCCCAGCTTGGCCAAGTGGATATTTTCTGCAAGAAGGTGAATTTCTGAACCCTTATTTTAACAGTGAAGCCTTAATAACACTCGGAATGAGAATGGACAACAAATTGGACAGTTTTGAAAGGAGGTCTGTAAGTCTGTGTATTTGTGGATAAGCAGCTTCCCACACAGATGGTTCTCCAGATGGTGATTAGTCCATTATCATCCCATGTCCTGAAACTTTTATAGTCTATTTGTTGCTAGCACTCTACACATCAACTGCACACATAAGCCATCCTCTGCCTTCCCCCCAAATAACTGAATTATTAGCATCTAAGTCTTTGTGAAAACAGCAGCATCTTGTGTCAGTTTTTTCTGCCTCCCATTTAGCCCAAATTTAATTATCTCTGTAACTCAGCAATCTCTCATAAGACCTAAAAAAAAAAAAAAAAAAAAAAAAGGATAGGCTTTTGGAGAGTAGTCTAAGCCTAAATTTTCTATGCCAAATATAAATTATTGATGATCCTTAAAAGTTTTGCTGGATTTGAGATCCTTTCTGCTTAAAAATTACACTAGATTCATGTAGCTACAGAAATGTCTTTTGTCTACATATTATTTTTATGTGTTATATACACTATATAATATATGCATTATATAACAAGATAAATGGGATCTAAGGAGGGAACTTTTTAGAAAAGAACTGGAGGACAGAGAGTTTCCAAACTCTAATAATATTTTGTGTAGCCCAAGCTAGACCATTGTTTTTTAGTTTAGTCCAAAATTCATGACCTCCTCAATGGTAAAGACGGTGACCTGTGGTTCTAATCACAGAAGAGGAAAGTGCTGCCTTCATTCTGAAGTGAAACAATTAAACTTACATACTCTGAGCGATAACAGAGGAATAATCACTTATTTATAAATATAATGAAATATATTACAATGTATTTATATTAAAAACATCAGCATCTAAGGGAATAGCCATTATTTCAGCTTGAAGTTTTACACAGTCTCAAAACAGTTTCTAAAGCAAGGCCATTGTATTAGCCTCCTGATTTTACATTACCTGGAGAAGGTCTTTTTGAGCCAAATCCCATTTCTTAATTCCATTGTCTCTGGATCCACTGAAAAGGTTGTCTCCCATAATAGCAAGTGCTTCAATGCCATCATAATGAGGAGGTTCAAAATTGTGTGTAGGACTTACGCTTCCTAAAGCCCCTTCAGTTACATCGAACATCTAAAATAAGTAAATAAATAAATATTGAAATATATTAAACAAAATTACCTCTCATTTATCCATCTTTAAGACATGTAGTGAACAATTGAAGAGTAGAAACTTGGGAAGATCTCTGAAGTCTTTTTACAGGAAAGAGCCGCTATATTACAACATATGTATTATGCCCACTGTGAAGAAGTGATCATGAAAATCATGGAATTATGAAATCCCTACCCTCTTTGCAAGAAGAGCCTATCTACAGTACATGGTGGGCTACAGATAAAAAGCTCAAGAACGAGTATGAGAAACACAGTTCACTGGGAGAATAACAAGGCTGCAGGAAGTGGTATGAATATATTTTTGGAGAGCCTATTTTGCAAGGCTTACATACTATTACACCATGATGTTTTTCCTACCTCATTCTTGTGTTCCATGAATGATGTCTTAAATGAGGCTATTTTAACTGTTTGGGGCACACCTAGCCATTAGCTCCTTGCACCTAGAGCCACCCCGTTTCACTTGGCAGTGCAGCAAGCCAGAACTCACCCAGTTACATTAAACTTAGGACAAACAGACGAGCCAAGTTTTTCAACTGCTACCTCTGTTTCACAAGCAAATGTCAGACTTCATCCCTTATTATTTGCTCTTCATTGACCTTTTACAATGAGTTTGATGGTGAGACAGGGTCAGTCTGGTCATGTAAAAGAATACCTAAACTAAAAGTATTTTAAAAACTACAGCATTCAACTATCATGTATGAGTTCCATTAAAAGAAAACAATCCTAGCTCAGCAGACAGCAAGTTTGCTGTGGCAGGGAAGGTGTGATGTGCAGGGGCAGCAGCCTTGCAGAGCACCCACTGTGCAGCACATACCACCAGCTAAAACCCCCTGCATGTTCCTGAGCAAACCTGGAGAGCACATGTGTGCTCACAGCACAGTGTCCCTCAGGCAATGGGGTTTGCACTCCAAAACGTGGACAYTGACTGACTTAAGTGATTTTGCTTGTGCCTCTGTCTGGCCATTTTTAAGAAATATTTTGCTGCTGAATGTTTTGGAAGAGTAGCAGTTATAAATCGTTCTCTAAGTCTTCGTATACCTGATGTTCACCTTGACAGGGATTAAGAAAGAGTTTAAGCAAAGACAATCTGATCTACATTATTTTCTAAATTGTTCCAGTGCAAGATGAAAATACAACTAAAGTGATAAATATAATAGACTAAACACTGTTCTATAATCTCTCACTGATGTAAGAACTTCCAACTTGGCTACCACATTTGTGATATGGAGACATGAGAGTCCTCCTGAACCAGCATTCAGTGCTAGCAGGAAAAGAGAAATAAATAGGCAAATTCTACTGGTTTACCTTTATATAATGATCCTTCGAGCCAGTGACAATAAGATCTTGCCCGTTGGAAATTCGGTCCACAGTAAGGCACATAACAGGGCCCAGGTGACCAGTTAGTTTTCCCGTAGACTGAAACCTTCAAGAATAACAGCATGAATAACTGAGGATTTTTTTAAACAATTTTTCTACAAATTCAATGCTCTATTGCAATTTCTGTTTTCTCTTTCCCAAGTTTTCCTCTTCTGTTTTACATACACTATTTCTCACATCTATGTGTAAATGTTAAACCACTGTTAAATGTGAATAAAAGCTTCTGCTTATGTTAAATCAGAATTTTTCTTTACCATAAAACTTAAAACTAAAGGCAATTAAAGTTCATCAAAGTATTCTCTGCATTTTGAASACATCTTTCTGACTGTGGGTTCTGGCTTGGAAAACTGCTATCTAGCTAATTATCATAGCCAGATATTACTGTATATTAAGTCAATCAGATCTCACCATATTAATGACTACTGGTCAAGATACATTGCATCTATTAGCATCCCATACAGCATAGAAAACCTTACATAGAAAACCTTGTGTTTTTCCAAGATTCACTATAACCAATGAGGAAGCTGAGTGTGTTTCCATTACCTCAGTTACAACCATAAAATGGAATAATTGATTCCTTGGTCCATAGTCCAAGACCATATTTGCTCAGGATACTGATAATACCATAAACATGAAATATTTTGGTGACCAAAGGTGTCTACATGTGCATATGACACAAAGAACACTCCCTTCTGCCACTATCCATTACCTCTTGAGGTCCCACATCCGCACTGAATTTCCAGCAGCTGCATAGAGGAAAGTGCCAGTTGGATTTAGTGCAATCTGATTGATCTGGTTCTCTCCAGCAGGGATAGTGACTGTTCTGTTAGTACTTCCTGAGCACACATCACCCGGCATCGCTTGTCCTGAAGATCTAAGTAAAAAAGGAGGGATGGGAAGGAGTTATATCCTCTCTATGATTCATATATATATATATATGTATATATGTATATAAATATTTAAACAAACAAGCATATTTACTTGAGCAGAAAAGTTTTAAATCAGTTTTGAATAACAATTCAAAAACTGGCCCGACAAAACCCTGCATACATAGATTGTTTTATGAGTCCATACATTACCAATGCCCCCAGCCCCAACACAGGGTCTATGTGAATTACACTGTGCTACAACGCTCTTAGATCCCAAACTAAGTAGGGAAAGGTCAGGTAAGTATCCGAATCGGAAACATTCCATAAAAGGCCAAGTCACAATAGCTCAGACAAGGCCATTCCTTCTGTGTTTGGATCCCAGTTACATCAGGATCTTCATATTAGTTTATTAAACTTAATAGATTCTTACCTATTTTTTATATTTTAATAATAAAATATATTAGTTTTTTATATTTTATTATTATTTTATCTAAATATAAGACTCATTTGAGCTCCTCTCATTTAAGATTTAACATACTTACGTCAGTGTCCTAATGCACTTAGCAGAATCTCGGATGTCCCACACCTTGATATAGGAAGTTGAGACTGTGAAAACCAGGCTAGTGTAGTTGCAATATTTTATAGAAACAACGTTATTGGGATGACCCCCAAGAGACATAATCTCTTGTCCAGTTACCAGGTTCCAGACTTTACAAGTACGATCTAAATAAAGAGAAAAGGAGAAAAGACAGAAATAATTAAAAAATCAGAAAACATCTCCATTTCCAAAGTTTAAGGCTAAGAATATAGAGCCCTTTACCCTAAATGACTTATWTGAATATGTTAAGAGAGAAGCAAGAACAAGCAAAAGTAACTTTGAATGATATATATATATATATAWAAATATACATACACACACACATAAAAAAAAAGTATGCTCATKAACAGCAACCACTGAGGTCCAGCTATGTTCTTTTCTAGCTAGATTAACTGATTAAAATGCAGAGTCACCACATAGGATAAAAAAGATCTCTTTCTAATCACTACTTCTACTAGTTCGAAATGTTAATGAATTATATAAGCCAGCAGAGAATTTAATAAATCCTAAATCAAATCCCTCCTACTACTCTTATAGCCCATAAGAGACAGGCAACAAGAAACATATGGAAAGCAGTCAGTGGTCATAGCTCTGCTCAGAGAGTCAACTGTATCCGGAAGAACCAATTCAAATTCTGTGGCTAAACAGACAGAGGAAGTCTGCTAATTCCCACACCTACCTGATAGTATCTTTRCCCTGAGGCACAGGGTTCACCTTGTGAACCATGACTAGTTCTGTCACATCTCTCAACAAATGTTGAGGCTGAGATTTTCTTTTTCCAATATAAATAAACTAGATATTGRAATTAAAAGTCTGCAGTTAATCCCAGCAATTCCTTCTTCAGCTTATGTCACAAAAAAAAGATCTCCACAGTATTATACTGTATATACAACACTAAGCACAAATTGGGAATTTGACAATATCCCGGTTGTCAAAGCAGCCTCTGGGGAAGCAGATGTGGGAAACTTGACCAACCTTTAGATCCAGTGAAGAGAAGGTCATCGGTTGCATCGACACAAAGCACAGCCTTGGTGTGTCCCTCAGCCGTATAGATACACTGGAGTGGGGAAGATCGGACGTATTTTGAAGCAGGGAAAGGATTAATTATCCCCCTAAGAAAAAAGAGAATGTGAGTTGGGCGTATACGACTTGCAGATCAAACTAATTTACTTAAACACAGGGAAACATTCATCTCATTTCTTATGTGTGGGGACAGAACAGCTGAATATTTCATACACTCTGTGGTTTTTTTTTGTTAGTTAGCTTTACTGAATGTCAGCTGGGGGCTAYCAGTTAAAGGAAATCTCACACAAAGCAAAAACAAATTAAAAAAAAAACAAGACAAATGCTGTGTGTTTGGTAAATGGGAGAGTCTCTGTAATGCCTGAAGAACCAGGTACAGCTCCTGGATTCACAGGACTGACCGGAATGCTGCGAGCTGCAGCACAGGGACATTTGAGGACCACGTAGCACGGCTGCAAGGGGGAGCACAGAGCGCCCTGCCACRTCCAAACCAGCAGCCCTCTCACAGCAGCCGCTCTCGGTGGGCTGTGTGGGGACCTGCTGCTAACTCGTGTCCCCCATCAAGCACCTGAACACACCCTGCCCTCAAATGGGTGCTGAGAGGGAGCGTGGTGGGAGAGCAGACACCCCAAATGAACSTGGATTTGCACTGGGGTGGTGCCAGGGGACAGCAACCCAGCCTGGAAAAATCAACCAGGTCATTGCATGGGATTTTAAGTGACTCGGCATCATTATCTGGTGTAGAACGGCACGTGCATGTGGACTGCAGTGTTTTCTGGGGAGAAAAGCCTCGAGGCAGAGCCTGCACACGCGTGCGGCCTGACCAGCCAASAGTTAGGCTTTCTGGGGCACCACAAGTGTGAAAATGAGAAATAGGACCTGAGTCATAGCCCCATCACACAAAACAACCCCCTAAAAAACAACAAAGTAATAAAAAACCCCAAAACTCATCAGTTCCCAGATGCCTTAGGAAAACCCAACAATTCCCTAACACGCCCAGTCCAACAGAAACTTGCTGAAGGAGGGGAAAAAGTCTTTACGCCGATACTAACCAACCTGGTGGCAATTAGCTTATTGGTACAGTCTTAGAAATCTATAGGTTCTGCTATATATTTTCACTGCTCAGGGCACGTCCACATTTATATAACTCCTTATTCCAATTCTTTGGCAGATGTCACTAATRTAAACATTGCCTGAAATCACTTGTCTTTAACTTCCTCACCTTGGAAAAGGACTTCACCTGCTGATCTGCACCTTTTAACAACACGTTCAAAAACACAGGGGCAGGTGATGCCCTTTGCGTATATTTTGCTGTTTTAGGTCTCTATGCTTTTGTTTTCTAACACTGCTCAAAACTAACGTGTTTCTTCTCTGCGCTCCTGCATCTCTTCAGCCCCTGTGCAGGCTGTTGGCAAGACACTGTAGAAGCTACTGAGTTTTATTTGCACTGGAATGTAACTTCCAGCCACCAGAACATACAACCAAAGAGGAGGGGGAAGCAGGAAAAGAAAAGCACATAAAACCAAAGAAAATGTTTGCTGCTCATTTTGAAAGAGAAAGACAAAAAGAATGCCTCTAAAAAAAGATTTGTACCCTATTTCATTTATAAAGAAAAAATTAATACACTGACATGCTCAACAGAAACACCCTAAGAAAAGGAGGGGGTGTGAGGGTGGGAGACATGCTTGACCAAAATTTCCAGTATTTAACCTCTGGCAAAAGCAAAAGAGATGCAGCACACGAGAATGAGGAAAATTCATGCAGCAAAATGAGCCTCCTAAGAGCTGGAATAACTTCACTGAATGATGCCAGGGAAACAGAAAAGAGAAAGAGAGAGTACCTGTGTACCTCCGACAGAGAGGAATCACTTTCATCAGACCTACAATCAACAGTGGTGGGATTGTAAGGAGAAAGAATATAGGTGTCAACAGCAGAGTCAAGTCTCCAAACGAGAAGAACAAAAAACAGCACGGCCAATTCAGAAATGCAATGCAAATCCACCRGAATTACACAGCATTGCTCGGGTTATACCTTACATCTGTGATAATATTGGGGAAAAAAGGCTTCAAATGGACTTCTTTGACACTGGAAAACTGCCTGTGAGCATGAAGCTGAGTTACGCTGCCTAAGCCATCGCTTATTTCCCCAATATTTTCTTGTAGGAGAAAAGGCAATAAAGTAAAAAGAGGAGATGGGTAAATGAGTCGGCCTCCATGGCTTAATGCCTATGCAAAATAATCAAAATAAATGAAAAAAAAAAAAAGAAGAAAGTGCCTGTTAAGTGTAGAAGAAACACATTTAAAATGGTGGTCTTAAAAATATATAAAATTGGTAGCTCCCTGCAACAGAATGAGCAAGTTGTGAATGATCACAAGTTCAAAATCCTTCACCTCCCATTTTCAACAAAGTTTTAAAAAAGAGAGAAATAAAAAGCAACAAAACAACAAGAAAAAAAATCCAAAACCCATGAACAGTTGTATGATGTCCTAAGAATCCATCATTTTTAACTCAAACCTAACAGATTCACTAGTTTCAATTTCATTTCAAAGTTAGTCAGGAAGAAAAAGGTTAAGMTTATTAAAACTCAAAGCACGTACAAAGCTTCAGACAAACTCTACTGAGTTAGCAGCAAGATAATAAAGGCTCTGCAGTTGAGATAAGGCAGTCTCAAGCACAGTTAAGAGTATGGGAAGCCTTGCAAGCTACTGCTTGCTACGTGGTGACTGCAGAGCACTGGAAAACACAGTTATACAGAAATAACGGCATAAACAGATAGGAGCTGTTTCTTGCTGTGCTACGGTCAGAACCAAAGGATGATTCCAAGTGGGAGCTAGAGTTTATGGGCTCTGCAGAGTGCTGCTACGAGGCCAGAAACTTGGCAGGAAAGATGCTTTTCAACTCAAGGTCACTGCAATCTGGGCTAAGACTCCTACGTGTAGAAGYAGATGCCTGATGTGCCAGGAAATTGGGTGCTCCCTCTTCTAAATAAGGTGTCACTATCCACCGCTCCTCCAGGTCACCTCCCTCTGTGTGTCCAGTTAATRCATTGGATCATCTCTGGCCAACTGCAGGAACTGGGAGATTTCAACATTTCACAGCCCGGGCTGCTTTCGTGAGAGCACTCTGAGTCTTGCTGAGCTACYGAGTAAGGGTCTAAAGCACCATTTCCTAAACTGGCAGCTAAATCCTACTTTTAGGAGTAAACACACACACAAATATACATATATCTAGGAATTCTAGAAATCTTTTCTGTCACGGTTGAAGGGTTTAAAACTACAAGTACCAGACATAGTCTAGAAAAAGGAAACAAGGTTCAGCAGGAAATTTCTTGTTTAGTAGCATTTTTAAAACAGATCCATGATTTTAAATATTCTCTTTGGAAAATACACGAAGACACCAAAGTGTCTCCTCCTGTCTTGCAGGAGGAGAGCAAAATATCTAATAAACACTACACTGATAACTCGAGTGCACTTTGCAGTTCCTTGGTTGGGGACTGAGGCTTCCCTCCGTGACTTACTTATCCTGCTGAACTGATGTGTTTCCCTGAGAAACAGTAAGACGACTAAAAACATTCATTTCATTACGGGGCCGGCTTGGTGGGGAAGTAGGAGGTGACAGACTAGCCTCTGGGCCTCCAGAATCTGAGCTACAAGAAAAAAAGAACATCTTCTTTAACAGGTTACGAATGGTTAGAGATGTTAAATGAAACATGCCTCAAATGTTAGAGCCTCTTTTCTTAAGCCAATAAATAAAATTATAATGCAGGCTACAGGTGTTTCCCAGAGAAGTTAATAACCCTATGGAAACAGACTGCTGCGGATTGTAAGGTGGCACAACAGTCAAAGTTTACTTCTTAGCAGTGAAAGCTCTAGGCATAAAAAACACACACAATCGCTGAAAACTGTAGTTTCTTAGAGAAACTCATATATTTCTTCTTAAAAGGAAAAAAAATAGTCATTTGCAAATGCTCCAAAGCACATTTTCTCAGTGCTCGACACTGAGCTATTTGTGTTCAGAAAAATACTCTGGCCAAAACATAAACACACAAAAATTCTTAATAAAAAAAATCTACAAATAAGTTGAACAATGGATAACAATTTAATTGCCACCAGTAAAAACTGTCCTAGAATCAATGAAATAGAAAATATGGAATTATTTTTCAAGAAGATATTCCCAAGGCTTAAAAATTATTTCAGAGAAAGTAAACATAAAGGAATCTTACAGTTTTTGTTCTTTTGCCTTTGTCTTTTCCACTGTTTTCTCATAGGCTTTTCTCTTTGTTAAAGGTGAAGGTTCAGGTATCCTCTTCTCTGACAGAGATGACTGTCTAGAACTARAGCAAGAGGCATCATTATCTTATGTTATAGTCCTTTACAAATTTGCCTTTTTTCTTTTACATTAGTTATTGTCTCTCTTGAATCTACTGAGCCTATTCCAGATTTGTTCTCATGTTTTAATATTAACATAGTTCTGACATTAACATATTAAAAGTTCCGACTGAGACCTTAATTGCAGATTCTGTAACTTTCATCTGCAACAGACCACTTTTAAAAATGCAAAGCACAGAATAATCATAACAATTCTTACATATTAATTAAACTTTTCACTAGCACATTCATTAATTTTCAACATCAATTTCAAAAAAAAAAGGAAGAGGAAGAAAAAGTATTTTCAATTCACAGTTTTATTATTTATGACACTGTTTCTCTTATTCCCTCCTTCTTCCACAGTTTTCATCCTTCCTCCTTACGTGTCTCTGAAATGATTCCCAGTTCAAAGTCCCTGGGACACACGAGGTCACTTTATCACAATCTTTTACTCCCCCTTTACATTGGCAAGATGATCAAGAGAGTAATATAAATGTTAACATGCGACKGTCATCATTTCACCACTCAAATAAAAATGAGTCTAGATGGCTTCCACTTGCCTGAGCTCCTTTCTCTCACTAGATTCTGGAGGCTCAACAAAGCAATATTTGCATYGGTTTACCCATTTTTCAGGCTGGGAATTTTCTGAAATACCATTGCTAAGGGCCCAAAATGCTCATTAGGAGAGAGAGCAACTCTGCAGACTTTGGAAGTGCTCTCGTGGCCATACAGCCGTGCTGAGGCAGCCCAGCCGGCCAGCCACTYGCCTAGTGCAGTTACTGGGATCCACCTTCTGCACCAGGAAAGCTGTGCCAGTTCCCTCAGGAGGAAACCTGTGCTATATGAAACTAAGCATCATCTGTGAAGAACATAGAGGGAACAAGATAAACCCCCTCTCTCTGCTTATGCTGGACCAAAGAATGGGAAAGTCTGGGACAACAAGGCATCTCCTATGCTCAGCCTGGTAACTTGTGTCTTTCAACTAATCCTGGGTTTAGTCTCCTCTGCCACAGCTGGCTCCGTGCCCAGCTGCTGGATTACACGAAACACCCTGGGACYTGCAGCACAAGCTCCTCTGCCTCGCACTGATGGGCTGCAGCTGCAGACAGCTCCCTCTTGCTCACTCCCTACCTCGAGTCTGTCACTTCTGGATCTGGAGTGCCACATCCTTAGGTGTAAAGAGCATGAATATATTATGAATCACTTTTGAAGGCCTGGAAATCCTCCAAAAAAAGCAGGAGTTTTGCTGTAATGAACTTCCTGCATATGGGTGTAAAASAGATGCATCTTATCAGTGACCTTCAGGAGCAAGACACATTTTATTGCAGGTTTCCAGGGCCATCTTAGAAGTCCCAGGATATCAGAGACATCTGAATGGAGGTGGCAAATACAAAAAGATGTAGAGGAGATCCATCCTCTTCTCAAGAGGCTTCAGGAGACCAGGTGGGTACAGCGATGCATGTAGAACAGCCCTGGCCATCTTTGTAAAYAGCTTCTTCCCAAGTAGCTGAGAGCAGCCAGTGAAATCATCACTGAGCTGAGAAAACAGCTAGACTGCCATGGTGGAGCAGCTGGTACATCCACAGACCCCTGACTTTGGCAGGGAGCTGCTCTCCAAAGTATAAGCATGAAATCAAACTTCTAGTGCCTCAAGAGCATGCACTTTTTGGATGACTGTTACTACATCCCTACGGTCCATTTAAGGAGCTGAAAAGAGGGACAGCATTTATTCCACATAGGATCCATCTCCACATAAGGAAGAACTTCTTCACTGTGAGGGTGCCCGAGCCCTGGCMCAGGCTGCCCAGGGAGGCTGTGGAGTCTCCTTCTCTGGAGATCTTCCAAAGGCGCCTGGATGCCRCCCTGTGCCCCGTGCTCTGGGTGTCCCTGCTAGAGCAGGGGGTTGGACTGGATGATCTCTAGAGGTCCCTGCCAACCTCCTCAACCATTCTGTGATTCTGTGATCACATTCTGCACTAGAATGTGTTTTATTATAACAGATATGACAGGATTAGAGGCTCAAATATGAAGGTCAACCTTTCTTCAGCAACGACCAGTGAGGAGCCAAACTTACTGCAGAAAGTACCCTGTTCTAGTTGGGAAAATCCATTACAACCTATGGCGAGGAAGTTGCTGGAGACTGATGGTGGCAAAATCACTTATGTTCCATAACATGATCAGTAACATACTTGAGGCCTACTGCTAAGTGAACTGATTTATTGACTGTGCAGAACTGTATAACGTGTCCAGACTACAGTTTTATAAAATACTCTTTTGCCTTATGGCCAACTCGCATTCATGAACAGATACACCCAAGAAGGGGRAGCAAGGCATAGAAGATATTACCTGAGTGTCGGATGGCCAGGTCATAACACTTGATGTGTTTAAAATCTTGAAGCTTCAAAAGTTTCTAGTGATCTCACACTAACTGCTGAAACAGGTTCCTCCACCTATTCTCAGCCCAAGAGCACTATTTCCAAACAGATTCTACATGTAAAATGCACTGAAGCCATCAGCATGGGTTAATAAATACTGGCAGCAAGGTTTTACTGTTCAAGTTTGCCACCTCAAGCACATGCCAGAAAAAAAAATGTGGTGTTAAGTAATACAAATTGCAAGTGTACATTAGAAGGAGACTGCTGTAAAAAAAAAAATTATGCAAATAGTGGATGGAAGGAAAGTGAAAAATGCCTAACTCCAGCATCTTGAACATGGAAATAGCTACTGGACATAGTTTTTCCCTGTCACTTTATGTGAGAATTCATTTAGTTTACACATCAACTTGTGAAATCCAAATGTTGCTACCTAAAAAGTCAATGAACAGGTTCCTAACAGTGAATGGTTGAAAACAATGGTGATATTGGTAGATATAGAAGAGCAAGACAAAGCAAAAAACACTTGGGGCAAGAGCCTGCAAGAAAGACTTGCGGGACCCCAAAGTAAAAAGAAAAAAAAATCTAATTTTATTTGGGATGTAGTAAGGCTTTCAACTAGATTTTTTTTTTTAAGTGTAGCTTACAGGTACAAAGTCATTTTGAGGATTCCACATACTTAACTTTACACTTGCATGCTCAGTTATTGTATAGAACTCTCCTTTTTAAACATAGTCCACAAAAACGTCTCAAAGAGAGATTTTACCCAATTTTAGGTGCATTTACAGGTACTCTTACTGCATTATATCATGTTTTTCTTTGTCTCTGCTGCTTTAAGCAGATYGTCATTATCTTCCTAGAATCTATACCTCCCATATGATTACTTGGCAAAGCATCCAAGGTACAAGATGATTTTTAACCTGATATTTAGAGACAAGGCTACACTAACTTCCCTAAAACAAAATAACTCAGCAGAAGCATATTCTATAAAAACCCTTATAATTTACAAYGGTGCCTTTGCACTTTTTTAAGAGCCGTGATAACAGAAGAAAGGGTAGCGTCAGTATTATTGAATAAGCTTCAAGTACATCCATCTCCTGAGTAAAGTTAAAATAGACTACAAGAAAGTGGCCACATGCATTTTTAAGAAGCAGAAGATCATTAGTACAGCGTGGCCAGACTTACATGCTGCCTATCTTAGAAGGTAAGCCAGATGACGGGGGGATAAACTCTCTGTCCCTAGCAGATGTGTCGTTTGTGTCAGCACTCGTCCCACTCTCTTGGGCTTCTGAAACAGCCGTCAGAGGGCCAGGCAAAGCAGAGTCTGCAGCACTAACGTCGGAGCCTAAGTCGCTGCTGTCCGCATAGAGCAGCTCCATCTGGGTCGTGGTCCGCCGGCGGGCCTGCAACCAAAGAGAAGCCAAGTTGTGATCAAAACGTTTCATGGAATGTCCCGGAATGCTTTAAGCTTCCTGCTAACTGGCAATCAGCATCCCACTCARTTCACTTGGCAGCTACCTTTGGAAAGGCAATTGCGGAGCTTGCCTGTGCTTTTTGGTAACGACAGAGGAAGCTAGTCAAATTCAACAGCATGCAACTTTGATGTGACAACTGCTTGAAAGGATATCCTTGGAAACCAACTCTTGAGTTGGAGGAGAATATTACCTGCTTATGGTTTATCTAAATGGAGTGTTATAAAGCAGAGGAATGAAGGAAAGTGTGAATCTAAATAGTTACAATTATATTGGCGCAACTTCTCACCCTGATGCTTATTCTGATACAAAAATGTCTGCTTCTAATTTAGTTTACGTCACTCCATGAATAAAAATTCTCCCAGATTTTCAACTATTTGAAAACACCAGCAAACTTCATAAAGGAGCTGAGCTTTGTGCATTCTTTAACAACTGATGATACAGGCTAACTTGGGTTGYTGCTGTGGAATTAAGATCTAACCCTCAGGGAAAGAAAGGCCATGGGAGTGGAGAGCAGAGGGAGAAAGACTCATTCAATCTGGGCAAAGCCTTTCCAAAAATGATGGATTTGTTTTATACCAGCATTTTCAGGGCAAACCTATCCAGTCTGTCTGCCCAAAGATCTGCAGGCCTGTGAATGCTATGAGAAACCTGACAGTCAACTTAGGTATGTTCCTCCACTGCCAACTGTAATTAAGATCCTGAAGGTCAAATATCTATTTAGTTTTTAAGCTTCCTTTATAATTCTACAACCACAAAAGCAAATAATTGTATATGATAAGCACGTTCCTAGTTCCCACAGGTATCAATATTAAACAGCAGCCTAGTTAAACTGTAGGTCTACTCCGGTTTGGCATGCTATAACTGAAGAAAGTCTTCCTACAGCTGTAAAAATGCAACCATAAAATATTGAAACACGTATCACTGCTTCTTAGAAATGAGTATCACATGAAAATATCTTATATATGAACCACATAAACAATTCCCCTTTGGCCTGTATTCATTCCTTAACATCTGTCTCAACACGAAGGCAAGAGTGTCCCCCAGAAGGTGCTATTAAAGCATTTATTATTGCACAGCCTACCTTGCTTTTAGGCTTGACTTCACCACAAAGCTTCATGAGATCTGAAGACAAGGAACTAAAAGAACAATTGCAGCACAGTGAAAATGAAAACTGTTGATATTTTTGCAGAATCTCTATTTTTATTTGATTTTTTTTTACTGAATTGATGGATGAAATGGAAGAAAACTACTTTAGATGTACTTTCTAATGGATACACAATGAGTTACTGAAAAAGCAAGAAGCAGTTACTTTTCTAGAATCAGATCCAATGATCTAATTAAAAATTGCTCACCTCCCTTCTGCCCCAGGACTATGCAGCGGGGCWTCCTCATCGGTGCTATCTTCCACATTTTCTAGAAAATTTCCAAAGGAACAATGTTAGCCAGTTCATCCACACAACAGGATTTGCAGCTTGTAAGTGCTATGTAAGACAGCTCAGAAAACAGCTGACAATTTTTCCCATCAGGAAATGTAGCTAATATTACATGTAGCTAATGTAGCACATATTAAATATAGGAATTTTCAAGAGAGCTTGACTGTTTGCTGAATTTTCCCGGTATCAAATCTAAGATTTTTTTCATACAGCCTAAAGAAATGATAATTTCTTTATCATAATGTCATATGTGGTCCTCTATTGTAGCAGAGCAGTAGAGACGACAGACAAGCAGAAATCAATTCTGAAAGGAAATCTGGAAGYCAAAGGAAAGATAAAGCAAAGGAAAAATTAACTGCAAGACAGAGAAGACACAGGGTGAAAATCAATGGACTGTAGAATGTGTCTTTCTCTTTTATTTGTTTTTGCTTTTTGGAATCATATTGCTCTGGGAAAGAATTAGAGCAGTTATGAAGAAAAAATCCTTTTTTATCCAGCTAGTGAGCTAAAACTCAGCCTCAATTTATAGAGAATGACTGAGGGGAAGCAAGCCCTTGCTGAGCACCTGATAACACTATGTAGTACTGCAGAGCAGCTTCCTATTGAGGTTAATTATAAAAAGAAAGAAGCTGGTCAGTAGAAATGCCCCTGCAATGCAATGGGTCCACACAGCTGTTCACAAATGAGGAAACCTGCATGCACGTGGCACACGGACACTGTCAAACATCAGCTTTACATATCTGCATGCAAACAAGGCAAGACATTAAGTCCAATCAGCCAAGACAGGGCACAGGTACAATCAGTTCCAAATTGGAAACATTTCTAAAGGCAAATCTTGTATTACAGAATGATTTACCTACAAGATGGAAACAAAAAAGAGCAATTAAGCACCTCAATTTGTGAAATTATAGGAGAGAATAGGTCCTCTTATTTGTATTTTACTCTAATAACACACTTGAAACATAATTTAAACATAATTTAAGAATATCAGTAGACCACTGTTCTGCAAGCAAAGTCTCCCTTATTTGGAACATTCTCTTGAAATTTTTTGGAACCTTCTCTTGAAAAAGTGGAGAGGTTTGAGGATGAAAATAAGCAGAACACAGAGGCATCTGGTGTGACCGGCACAACTGCAACAAAGAGAACTACACGTTTCATCCCAGCTTGCTACCCAACTTGCTCTGCCCATACACAGCTGAGAGTCACATCTACCAACGTCCAGATGTCGCAGATGGGAAAGAAAAGCGGTTCCCACTGCCACTGCTTTGGAAAGGAYTTGCTCCAGCAACATTCCAGGAGCCAACTTAGGTCACGTTACCTCTTCAGGAGAGGGTCTGGGATAGCAGACAGCAACAGCCACACACAAGGTAGGTGTGCACCTGAAGTCTGCGGGTGAAACCCTGAGCCTGAGACGCACTTGGCCCCAAACTGAAACCTTCCAACAGGTCTGCACTTTACCACAGACTCACAACTGCAGAGCGAGTGTCCTAACTTCAAGGCAAGTATGTCCAAAAGGTTAAGACCTTGCAGATTTCAGACCTGAAGGAAGAAATCAAGGGAGCAGTTCCCAAGCAGCAAGTGAAAAGCACCTGTATGGGCAACTACTCTGCTTGGGATGGGGCTGACTGGGGCTGAGGTCGCAGCAGTTTAGATACATCCACAGTCAAGTTTCCTACCTATAAAGTGTCAACTTAGTCCTGAGTGGTTTATGAGTTTTTAAAGTCTCAGTTAAAGTGTGAAAAAGCTTTAATGAGATATTCTCTAACAAAAAAAAAAAAAAAATCACGATTGAGGTATTATTTCAATGCATTCAACAAGCATCTGTTCCCTCATCCAGGTGCTGTAAACAAGGAAAACTTGTCCCCAGCAGAAGCAAATGCAGGGCTGACTTCCTGAAGAAGCATCGCTCTCACCCACCKAGGGGCTTACAGAACACACAGACATGAAGTTCCTGTCTTACAGAAGCTGCAGTATTAATAACAGCTGATATTCCTGGGTAAGTCCTAGCCACTTGAAACAACATGTCCTGAGGCAGATCTTCAGTTGCAGTCGCCTGTCAGGGTGCCAGTAAAGCTGTAGCAGTTCACACCAACTTTTACCATATGATCATCTGTCTGCTTTAAGGTGAACTCTTGTGCTTTTGGAATATTTCTATATGTCTATGCAAACTAGCACAGGACAGCTTAATGGGATTAGAAGTATCACAAGAAGACACAGAGTGAGTTTTTGGTTGACATCAGCTTTTTGCTAAGCTTTAAAGAACCAGTTTTGTGTTTGGGAGAAAAGGATAGAAGGAAATTTGTGTCATTTATTTAGGAGTCATTTAAGAGCAATAACAATTACAGTACCCATCTCCTCAAAATTAGTGAAGCCAGTAATTGAACCCAATTGAAAAGAATGAGATAGAATCAGCAATCTGTAGAATAATCACATTACAAAATAAACCATCTGCAGAAGGTTAAAACTAAAATGCATGTTAAGAATTACTTTTTGCCAAACAAAAAAGATGTGATCAATTTGCGACAACTATAGCAGTAATACATAATGAAATAACCTTCTATATTCTACATAGTAGATATATAGTATCATACTGCAGGTTCACAAACAATAATTCAGCAACTGGATCTACAGCTCTAGTTACTATAGTCACTTCTCTACTGTTAAAAGTAACTATCTTAAGAGCTACAGGTGGTATCAGAAAGGAAGAAGTGCTTTGTAAGCCTGTGATAACGAGTGCGCTTTACAGAACAGGACATGCAAACTTCACACACTCACAAATTCTAAGATGCACCAGTTAGTGAACATGAATGAATTAGTAACTCATGCAGCTGCATCATACACAGAAAGCTAAACATACTTACCCAGTGGTATGCTATCTAGGTCTGTGTAAACAACAGCAACAAGGAAAGAAAAGCAACACTCCAATCAAAACATATCCATTTATAAAAAGAAATAAAACAAAAGTACCCAAATGTATCCTATACTTTTCATAACATCATCTCATTGGAAACAGAATAGATGCCGTAACAAACATGGAATACCACTTTCAAAATCACTAATGCATTGTGATTGCATAGGATTAAACATCTAGATTTTTGTAGTTAGAAGTTGTAATTTTATCATGTTTAAGTGCATAGTCTTTGGTAAAAATAGCAATGAATGTAAACTCTCGATAATGAAAAGATTCATTATTTCCCACACTCCGCTGCTGAGTAGATATATTTACGAATGATATGCATGCACATCAACTGTGATATGGAGTTGAAATGTAAGATGTTAAAATACAGCATCTATTCAGAAAAGAACAGCCTAGAATACCCAGTAAAACATGCATGAAAGGCAAACACAGCATGCAGGTAATTACTCAAAATTTAAGAGCCCAACATTACCTTGCAGAGCATGACCCAGCAAAGCATCAAGCTCGGGATTTAACTCTGCTTTTTCTTTCAGCATATGAAACAGCAGTTGGTTTTGCGTAGCGCTAGTAATCTCTGTCTGCTTAAGGCGTCCCTCAAGAACTTTAATCTGAGCTTCCTTCTGGGCTGCTTGGAGACCCTAGGAGAGAGAAATCAAATAAAGAAGAATGACACACTTGAACACAACATTTTATTAGTTAGAACACAACAACTGCAAAAAAAAAATGCAAAAGCTAAGAACACAACACAAATACACCGAAATAACTTTCCCTTCATGTCATTTTTTTTTCCCTAAGTGACTCATTCAATATTCATTTAACTTATATTCCTCAGGCTCTACTTGCAAACATGCATTCTGTGGCTAAGACATGTGGTCCAAACACAATTCATAGGGTTTTTCTGCATATATTCAATACTAGCAATGACCTAAAAATCCACACCTTATTTTTTCCACAAATCAGTAATCAAATCAAAAATCAAAAGTGGTGTCTTCTGGAAGGATGAAAAACAGGTAGCTCAGTGAAGGTGAGCTTGGAGTTGCCTTCAAATTGAAAACCAGGAGAATTCAGTGCTGATAAGTTTTGCTTTATTCAGTTTACTTTCCACAAGTGTAAATCCACGTTAGCCAGCCAGTAAAATCAGCACAACCTTGCTCCTTAATTAACAGTCTGGGCACACATGTATTTCACTTACATTACCTTATTGATGCCCATTGTGAGGAAATGATCCAGCAAATATCGAGCTTCTGTCAAAGTGCAAGCATTGATCACTGCTGTTACATCCAAAGTCTCTCCTTCCTCCTACACATGCAACAATAAAAACAGTCAGATGGTGAAAAGAAATGCATCTTTTAAAGTCACTCCACTAATTGTAGAAAACAGAAATAGTAAGGATGTTGCAACATCACCTAATTCATCCGCATCACAGAATCACAGAATGGTTGAGGCTGGAAGGGACCTCTAGAGCTCATCCAGTCCAASCCCCTGCTCCAGMAGGGACACCCAGAGCACGGGGCACAGGGCGGCATCCAGGCGCCTTTGGAAGATCTCCAGAGAAGGAGACTCCACAGCCTCCCTGGGCAGCCTGTGCCAGGGCTCTGGCACCCTCACACCAAACAAGTTCTTCCTCACATGCAGAGGGAACTGCCTGGGTTTCAACTTGGACCCATTGCCCCTTGTCCTGTCACTGGCCRCCACTGAGAAGAGTTTGGCCCCTTCCTCCCTACATTCTCCCCCTAGGGACTTGTATATATTGATCAAATCTCTTCTCAGTCTTCTCCAGGCTAAACAGGCCCAACTCACTTAGTCTTTCTTCATAAGAGAGATGCTCCAGTCCCTTCATCATCTTCATCGCTCTCCACTGGACCCTCTGCTGAGCCCAGAGCTGCCCCCAATRCTCCAGGTGCGGCCTCCCCAGAGCTGAGCAGAGGGGCAGGATCCCCTCCCTTGTCCTGCTGGCAACATCCTCCTGATGCAGCCAGGAGCCCATTGGCCTTCTTGGCCATGAGGGCACATTGCTGGYTCAYGGTTAACTTGGTGTCCACCAGGACTCCCAAGTCCACCTCCGTGGAGCTGCAGGTCAACCCCTAATCTGTCCTGGTGCCTGAGGTTATTCCTCCCCAGGGTATCCCATGGTATCTCTACACCATACTTGACAGATGTGTTTCCAACCCACTCCACGAACATTCCATGATGCCAACTCTGCAGCCTTCCCAGGCTCTTCAGTGCTTCTCTTTCTTTGCTCCTGAAAGCTCTTGAAATCTCTATCCGAGACCTTTCTCATTGGTACTCACAGTGGGAATAGAGAACAGTAAATTCCTTCAATCCCTGCAGCTCCTATGTATTTCAAGACTTTTCTCCCCAGTTTCTTCCTCTCCAAAATAAACACCTTTTTGTTCCAGTTATTCTCTCCAGTCAGTATACACCACTCTAGCACCCTTTGGAATTAATTCCTCTTCGTTCACTACTTTTCTAATAGTGAAGTCCTGTAACATTGCACTTTGGTGTCGAAATTCAGGTTTACTTGCTGCAAGTAGAGCAGAAAGGTGCTGGTGATGTGACATGCACAAACTAGCCTAGGATGGGAGGAGAACTCCTTGATCTCTGCTTTACAAAAGTACTAGCAAGGATTATGGTGCATGGCAGCACTGTAACAATGTCCAAACAAATAGATCTGGGAGATCATATCTGGTGGGTTCTTTATGCTAGATCATGGATGCTAAGATATACATTGCAAGAGTTTTCAACTCTGTTTTTCACTGCTTTTGATAACATTCCAAATTCTACATCATTTGGAAGAAACAGATACCATATCTTCACCTGACTTATTAAATTACTACTCGAACAGTCAGTCTCAAACAAGCAGCAGCTTTGCTTGCAAAGTCTCCCTTAGTAATAAAAAGTCATTGTTTCATAATGAATGGAATGGATACACAACTGTAATAGGATTGATAAAATAATGTATGTAATATTCACATACAAAAAGCCTTAAATATTTTGGGTTTGCATGTTTTAAATATAAGAAAGTAGGAGAATATTAACAGCTGCAGGAAGAATTTGTACAGGTTGGTGGCCTTCAGTCCCCCAAAACCAAACTAATTTAATGCCAATAGAATTGGTTTTGACATTTAAATGCTTTGCAATATTAACTTGTATTACACAATAAAAGTTAAAACTCAGATCTGAAAACTCAATTACAAAAGATACTCATATCAAATTTCACTTAAGTTTTCACTAGTTTTTACTTCCTGGTTCAACTATTATACAACCAAAACAAAACTCATTTCTAAATTCAACCACTCTCAAGACTAGCATAGTTGCTTTGTTTTGTTTGTTTGTTTGTTTTCCTTGCATCTCTTCATTTTGCCATCATTTGCAATAATAATTAACCTACCTTTGCTTCTTCCATTTGCATAATGTTTGCTTGGCAGTCAGAAATGCTGTCATTAATGTAGTCTATATTCGCAGTTAGTGATTCCATCTCTTCATTTATGTTTTGAACATTTCTATCTGCTTCACCGCCACCTCCTTCCTTGATGAGCTTCTCCCTTTTCTTTGAAAGCTTTTCTCTTCTTTTTGTAAGTTCTTCACGTTGCTATTTTCCCAAAGACATAATATTACAAAAAGGCAATGAGTAAACACTTAAGAATAAATGCATTTTTCTTTGTTTTATTTTCTTTTCCTTGTTATAATTTATGTCAGGATTCCAGCAGCAAGAAATAAGTTTTGTAGGTAAATATATGAACATCAGCTTAACGCATTTCTTTTTATTACTACACAGAGCAATCCCATGGCCCAAAAACTCACTGGAGACAACAGCTTGCTCACTGACTGCTATAGAATCCAAGCCACTTTACTTATGTCAACTTCAAAGTAATTCATTTACTGTAAATGTAAATTGCTTTCTCTTTAATGTGACCACATACCCAACAGTGAATGGCAAATCACSTACCGTAAGCAACCTGTTCATATCTGCTTCCATATTGGAAATGGTCATCCTCTGCATGATGATATCAGTCACTCTTCGTTCAAGCAACTGCCACTTCATCCTGGCTGCTTTTGAGGAGTAAACTCTGCTCGTCACGGCTTTCCGCTGGTATTTCTTTCTGTGATGAATTCAAGAGAAACATRAAGCTGAGTGAAAGCAAGTAGGAAACACAAAACTGAATAGGGAAATGATCAAGCCAAAATACTTCTTTTATTCCCTAACAATTTAAGAATTTCTTGCAGTTTGTCACTTCACCAAACACCTATCTGCACTCAAAGCTGAACTGCACTGCACTCTGTAATAATTTGCAATCAAGTTTTTTTTTTTTTTTTTTGCAATTAAGAACACTGTGGACATCACACCAACAAGGACATTTCCCTAAAACAGGTGGACTGCATTTTGAAATTTGAGGGTTTCTTCTTAAGACTTACCCTTTTAATGACATTTCACACTGTTCCACACTGTCTTAAATTCAGAAATTCAAATTACTTTTCCAATATTGCTCATTTTATGAGCATTACATGACATGTATCATCACAGGTATATATGCTATGAAGTCTACACAATTTTCAGTTCTCTTTAGAAAGCAGTTTTAATCCTTACGCTGTTCCGTTTGTTGCAGTCACAGATAATGCCTGGACTCTTGCAACAGGAATCCTCATCTTCTGCTGTGCTGCTGTTCTTGAACCATCGTACTCAACAGATGAACTAGAGCTTGGTTCTTGAGCAGGATGATCAGGTAGGCTCAGTTTTCGACTCACTTTCCCTGCCACTCTGTCAGACAGAGGCCTTACTTGCCGACGAAGGGCTGTAACCTGCAACAACAGAATGCAAAGACATCACGACCTCTCCCTGAAATTGCAAAACGGTTCTGTTTTCACATGTGTATTAATGTTTTGCCACAATACCTCTTCTGTTTTGCGCCGCAGGATAACTTCCTGATTTCTTTTCTGAGCTTCCAGAAGCTTGAGCTGATGCTATGAAAGAAAGAAAAAAAAATCAAGAGTTGAGATATTATCTTTATCATTTGTCAGAAGTAATCTATTGCATAAAATACAAAATCATTACAATCTAACACAAGCTTGCAAAACTACTGTGAAATAAAGTGGTCAGTCCAGTCACAAAGTTTTCATGCTTCTTCTATGACAACGCTTCAACACAGCAACTCTCTATCAAAAAGAGCAGTTTTGTGTGGTAAGTACTGTGTGTGGCAATAGCAATRGTTTTACAAAGACTCACAAATAAAATAATGTTGATATTTGTAGTTAATAAGCCTTCTAGTTTCCACTGTACTTATAACTTGCAAATAAAATTATTTGCATTTTRACTGGTGCAAACATGTATGTAATGTCTCCCTGCAAATATACAGGGCATAAGCCTGCATACGATGCACATCATAATGATAAAGAACKCATTTGGAATAAGCATTTATCTGTTAAACAACCTCTCTCTTGCGCTGTTCCTTTTTAAGCTGTGCAATCTCTCTGTTTCTTCTAGATTCAGTCATTCTAGCTTTTTCCTGCTCTTCTTTCATTTGTTTCATCAAGCGAACCTGTAAAGAAATAATCACATATAATATTTGGAAAAGCTGTTTACACTCAAGTGTTATTCCCTTCTCCAAGCATATGGAAATTTCTTTCAACTGCCATTTACAGTATTCTACCTGCTTGAAGCAATTTACCTCAGTCCAATCTTTTTTTCTCTCAGTGATGAATAGCACATAACCAGCACAAGCACAAGCTTTGCCATGTTTAATACAGTCATTTCTGTTCATTAAACCTAATCCCCCACATACATATATAGAAGCAACTTAGTTTTCACTTCTATGCTAATTTCAGACTTCTGGCTGATGTCAAAAACTTGGTTGTCTGGTGGATAAATAAAGGGGATCTCAACCCATTCTCCAGTGAAGAAATATTCTTACACAACACTTCAATATACTGAAACGTACCTTGGTTTTCTTCATCTCTGTCACCTCCTGCTGCAGTTTTTTCAGTTGCTTCTCATATTGAGACTGATTTTTAAGCAAACGTGCATGTTCCTTCTGTGCCGTTTGAAGTCTCTGCAATTCTTTATTCATGGCTTGGAGTTTCTTCTCATATTCCGACTTAATTTTTTTTGCTTTTTCTTCTGAATAGGTCTCCACAGAACCTGAGGAGAAAAAGGGGATTCTTCTCTGCTTTTTACTGGGACATTTTCACTTCCTCATTCACAGCTGATGACTTTCCTCTGCTTTTAGTATTATCTACAGCAGTATTTACACCTRCTTAGCTCCTGCCTGCACGGTTTCAAACTCCTGTAAGCCTTCTTGCATAAGACATCGAGTATTAACACTTCCTTCTGATTTCTTTGCTCTGCATAACAGCTGAGCACCTGAAGACACGGATATATGCCCCATTGTTCACACATACGTACACAAGGTGACCAGAACAGCCAGACTGGGTCCAAAGAGACTTGATGCCTAGGACCACTYTTCTAACACTGATCAACAAGGGGAGCGTAAGGAAGAGTAAGGGGACAGCAAAAGCATATACAATATGTATGTGCGAAGCATATGTAAGTATATTAAATACTGTATAAGCACATAAAACACAAAAAACATTTCCCTAGTGAATGCTATCAAGTTCACCATTCTTTCTTCTTCTTAACACCAACACATATTCCAAAACTTTTGGGCAGTGAATGAATTGCAAAAGTCAACTTAGAGCCTCGTTCATTTTTTATGCAAGTTAAAAGATGGCAGAGGTGGAGAAGAAAAGAACTTTTAATTTATGGATTATCTAAAGAATTAAGTAAAAAGAATATCAGAGGAACTCGAAATGCTCATTAAACCAAATCAAGTGCCTGCAAGTAGCCATCTTTAAAAAAAAAAAATTTCGTAATTCTACTAGAAACTAAGACGAGTAAAGTGAGATTCGTTGCCGTTATGGGTACAAACCTGTTTGTTCTCTGCCATTTCTTACTCCACTTGCAAAAGGAAGCAAGGGAAGTAGCAGAAAATTCACCTTGAGGATCTTATAAAATTGTACTTCTTACCCAAGTTTTGAAGAACCTGATCTCTTTCAAGTTGAGTGTCTCGAATCTTGTGTTGTAGCATCATTAGTTTCTCCTCATACTGCTTTTTTAGGGTTTGCAGTCTTCGCTGGCTGTTTTCTAGCTCATCTATCAGTTTTTGCTTAATGGCAATTTCACAGGTGATATTGGCCAAGTCAGCTTGGTAATTTTCTAAAAGTAAAAAGATTTAAGGAATTTAAAATGAGGATGACAGTGAGGACCACATAAGTATCACATGAATATCCACTGCAATATTAGGATGATTTCCTAGTGTGTAGCTGTACACAGAGGAGTTCTACACACAACAGAAGGTGAACAGTCATCTAATGACTATCTGCAGTTCAGGCCTCCTCTGCAAACACTCTCCATCCTGTAACTAGAAAGGAAGGGAGGACAGGTGACTTCCTCATTAGATCATAGTCTCCTGAATGTTATAATTACAACCTGTCCTTTCCCACAACAAAGTTACATGGGCTGCCAAGCATAAACTTCATACTTCGGATATTCTAACTAACTAAGAAATGTGTTATCAAGCATCCCTTTAAGGATCAGTATGAACACTTGATCAGATGCACATTAAATGCTTCAGGGCCATAACCAACAAAGACCTCGCAGAACACTCAATCCACAGAGCACTACGGCCCGTGAGTTGCCAAGATGCTAACTTGCCTAACAAAGAAAAGAAATAACAAATAGTACTTGTACCCAAACTTGTACAACGCTTCACACTGACATCACCTTTTTCATCAGAGTCCGAATCTGACTCATCTGAGCTTTCAACAACTTCCATGTCGTCTTCATCCTCCTCTTCCTCCTCCTCTTCATCCTCGTGATCACTTACTTCCTGAATTTCCTCCTGTAAAACACATGGAACATGGCCATTAAATGTTTCCGCATTTTCCTGTCTCCCACTGCTTGCAAAGCAGCAACATTTGTCCGATTCATTCCCAATTTGAACAGACATCAATGGGCAAATAAACCAGAGCAATTGCTTTTAAATACTTACTGCTTCCAGTTCATTATTCTCTCTTTCTGAAGGGCCTTTTTCATCTTTCTTCTCCTGCTCATTGTCTGTGCTCTCCTCTTTAACACTAGCAGAAGAAGACCAGAAAAGGCATATTCACAAACAGAAACCGTAAGCACTGCCCAACCCCAAACTAGTAACTCAAGTTTCCAAGTAAAGATGAAAAACAAAGTGCTGTTAACCAAAGACACAGAGTTTGGGCATGGGTAAAACACAATTCTCAGACTCCTGCAGATAACAAAATAAGACTCAATTACTCTTGCATAGTCTTAGCTTGCACAATAATGTTAATGACTGCCACATTGTTTCCCACTGTATTGCAAAGTTGGAACGACCAGAATACAATTTTTTCTCATTCATTTTCTCATTCACTCATTTCGTGTGGAAGYTGTAGTGCACCCAGACAAAGCAAGAACACTGTGTGCAAGTATAACAAGTATCAACTGACATTACTGCACTTTCAAGCTATAACTGAGTCTACGATGCTTATGGTCATCTGAAAAATTAGAYTTATACCTTAAGAAACAATATCCTAATTGATCACATTATACCTGCTCTTTGGATCAGTCATCGACCTAGGCCTCAAGGGCATCAATATTGCACAAATAGCCACTGATATAACAACAAAAAGAAGCAAGAAATATTGGATTTTTATAATAAGACTGTCTCAAGGAGGAACTTTTATCAAAGCTTAAAATTAYGTATCTTTCTATGCTTCTGGGTATTAGACTATGATTTAAAACTGATTTRAATGTCAAGTACCTTTACATTCTTTCCTTTCTTGACAGCCTGAGCTGCAATGATGGCTTATGCAAATTACAACAGTTTTTTTTTTTATAAAGGATTCAYGAATTAGCTAATAGGAGGATTCTTTAAGTGCACAGCTGAGATGCCACATGACAATGTTAAAATTTAAAACCTGATGGCATCCTGCAAATTATCAGGGATCCAATGCCTGTCCCTCTAGCACTACACATGCAACACCCAAAGCATCCCAGATAGAGAGGAAACTGTGACAGAAGAGGGTGAGACAGCCCAGGGGCAGTAATTATAAAGATGTGATTAGGATCACATAATGTGGAAGTGGTTTCACACAACTTCAGCTACCTAAAGTTTGGCAGGTCTGTGCAGTGCAGGGTGAGTGATGCACCGTAAACCCACATCTCCCCCCACGACAAAATGACCCCCAGAGCAGACTGCAAGGCTGGAAGCAAACGGCCTGACCAGGTTTGTACAGAAAATAATGTCAAGCAACGAACACTGACCCTTATAATCTCATTTCCACAGGTTCTGATCTCCCTCAGTCCACAACACATTTTGCTTTAGGTTGACTAACACACCTATGTGTTAGCAGATCTGAGCTGCAGTCTGGATGCAGAAAAATAAAAGCTCCTTTAATTTAAGGACAGTATTTAATGCTCACAGGGGTGCCTCTCTTTTACACCCTTCATTGCCCTCCGTGACTGACAGATTTATCTACGACCTTGACTGAAAGCAAACTGAAAGAGTGGTCAAGGCTTCAGWCACGTGCAGATTTTATTGAAGCAGGCAGGGTCAAGACCTTCTATGTTCTAAATGCCAAAYACACCAAAGCAATGTACCACTCCTGCAGTATATATCGCCTGCTCTATATTTCCTATCATATGAGCTTCTGCACCTTCTTTCCCCATTCCACACAGATCGTACAAGCAGAAGTGAAATGAGCCACTCCTAAAGCACTCATGAACTTCCCAACTTCTTTCCACGTACAATAACTGATTATTGAAACGACAGTTAATTAAAAACCTGGGAAATATTCCAACCTTCTTTCTTCTTGACTGCTTTCCTCAAGTTTCTGTAGCCTTCAAAAGCACGAGGGACAGTATTGGAAGGCCAAGCCAATGAAGGACAAACCAGACAGTGAAAAGCAAAAGCGATAAGAAGGTAAAAAAAATGATATATGAGCTTGTGGAGTTTAAAATGAAATTTTAAAAGATATCATCAAGAGACAATAAGTTGTAAAAAGGTAATACATTTTGCACAGTTGGAAAGTAAATAGAAAACAAAGAAGAAGCATTTGTAGGTTAACTAATCTGTCACTGCCAACTACTATAAATTCAAGTAAAATATTTCATTTTGAGAATTATTTCTAATGGAGCTTCAAAACTCAAAATGTTCTAAAAACAATCTTTTCTTTTGTCATGTAAAAAGCTAAATATTTAAGATCAGCAGGGCATAAAATATTGAAAACTTCAGCAAGTTCTACCTTTGAACCATGTTATGAAGCTATATATCCTCAGGAATATAACAGAACACAAAAAAAGGCATTAATTTTACATATGCTCACAGCATATTATAATAGAAATCAGTGGTAAATTTCTTTATAATAATATTCTAAATCATATATTCTGAATATAAGCCATGAAAAAACTGCTAATCGCATTTTTTAAATAAAAAACAGAAATTTGCAGTTTAATTTTCTGGGATTCAGTAAGTATATGCCAATGTTTGCTTGTTATCTTTAAAAATTAACAAAAATAGACATCAAAGCAATGAAATGGACAAAATGTTAGTACTTTTATATGCCATTTGTCTTCTTTAACAAAGCGGGGTGTATTACTAAAGAAATGTCTGCATGACTTAAATGCAGAAATGACTTCCATTTCAAGAACTATTACCTAATGTTCCCAAAAAGGGCTAAGCTCTGAGTTAGAGCTTCTCCTGCCTTTCTACTTACCACTCTCTGCCWCCTTATTTCAATATCACCTAGGAACTCACATGCTGTAATTATATCACTAATTGAAGTTTATTAAAGGTTAGGCATGTCAAAAGGCAGCAGTCAAAAAAGGTTACAAGGCATGTAAGTCTGATTAAGGATTGAAGGGGACATAGCTGATGTGCTCCAGGGCTCTGGGGTGCAGGTCCCAGTGTCTGTGTCACACTCCAGTCATGTCAGTATTTCAGTAGCCCAAACATCACTGCTCTGCAAACAGTTTCTGATAGACAGTATGACAGATGCTTCTTGAAGGCTACAGATATAAAGCACTACTTATCTGCTGAATACACTCAAAAAAGAGCACTTAGCTGTTCAAGCTACCTCAAAACTATTAAGATAAGATAAACTACAAGCGTTTAACACCATGCAACTTGAACCTCACTGACCCACAACCAGGAAGCAAATAGATCAAGGCAGTAGATGGGGCAGAGCTATTATCAAGGCTTCCCAATCCAGTTTTAATAGGAGAATGTTGGCCAGGTGACCTGAAGAGAATAGCTACCCTGAAAAGGGAGCACTAGTACAGAAAAGCAGTTAAATGCCTGTGGAAGACAGGAGCAGAGCATAGATGCCCTACCAGGCTGCAGGGCAATTTGTCCATTTGCAGTACAAACCCACTGCCAAATTCTGAAAGTGCAATAGAAGAATAATTTCGAATGGTATTTCCTGAGCACAGGACTTGTATTTCACTGATTGGAGAGAAGCATTTCACAGTTAACAAGTACAATGGGCCATATGTATATAATTCAAAAATTTCCCACTTTTCTTCATTTCCAAGAATTTTTTCCCCTAACATACACATCTCAGAAACTTGTCTCGCCAAGTAAGCCATAGATGGGCCACACATATTTTATCACCACTTTGTGATCCCAGTCTATACAACACAAGACAAGTTCAAAAATTGAGGTTGGGCCACCAAGAAGTCCATTCCAATTGAAATTACCCTATGATTCTATAATTTCTAGAATGTATATAACTCTTCCCAAATACAGTTCATGACAAGCAGTGTTACTTCTGGATGTGACCAAATCCACAAGTTCGTTGTCCTGCTGTGTGACTGGCTCCAGGTGCCTCTTCAAGGGGAAGGACCCCCACATTCTTTCCTCATAGGTATGTGGGGCAGAACTTCAAAATGTTTTCTCCAAGTAATCATCTCCTGCAATAAGGGATTTGGGTGCTCTATCTGGAAACCTTTGCTAGTTTTGTGGAAATCACCCTGTCTAGTACTAAATACTCAGGCTCCAATCTAACAGTATATTTCAGTGCATGTGTAACATTAAAATGTGTGTTGAAGCACATGGAAGCAAGTCTCTCTGCTCACACATTTCCAGTTATAGCACGTCCTGAAACGGTGGTCTGAACAGGGGCATTCTGCTGATTTCACTCAATATCTCCATTCTCTATAGGTACCTCCAGTGCCTATGAATCTGAGACAAAACACACAAAGAAAACCTTTCTAATTCCATAAACACTGATTGAAAAATAAGAGGGAATAAAAGAATCCAACTGATGCTTTTTCACAAGTGTCTACTATTTCTGTGCTGAACACATTTATGGATATAGGACCCAAACTCATTGATCTCACTACCCCAAAGCTTCTAAATTAACTATTTCAGGCTTGTACTCTTTCAGTTTTACCATTAACTTCTAGAAATCTGAATGGTCACTAGGAGCAAAGTAACAGATTAGAAGCATGGACAACTTCAGGGAAAAAGACTGAGGGGAATTCAAAGTCTTGGCTTGAATGACCAGATCCTTGCTGTATTAACTGCTGTCTGAACAGGCATTTATATCAATGGCTATGAGCAAATTAGTAGATGAAGAACTGGACAGAAAGCAGTAGCAAAGCAGAGTGTTGCAATGAAGTAAGAAACATTAAATAAAAAACATCCATAAAAGCAGAAGAGAGAGAAAGCAAAAGAAGCCAYTCCAAGAGCTACCAGAGAAGTCCCAGCTATTCAGAATATCTTGTTTTTCAGAAAGCTGTTGCATTCAGTTTCATCACAAGGTAGATGATAGAATTTTTTTTAGCTGCTGAATTTCAGATGTATTAAAAAAATTAATAATTATGGAGACTATCTGCGCTTTTACATTTGTACAAAATTATACAATTTTTACATTTGTACAAAATTATAAAATATAAAAATTCTTTACATCAGACACATTAATTCTACAAATACTATATAATTTGGGGAGCAAAAAGATATAAGATAAACACACCTACAATCTCAACGTATAAAAGGATTTGTGCAAACAAATCTACATAGAAACAGCAAATTAATTTTAAAGTCTCAGTATCTACAGAATTTATCCTTTTTATATACACCTTTTATATTAAAACAATATAAATAAATAGCATTATAAAGAGAAGATTTCATGCACCACCTCTTTTTCTTTTTCCTTTCTTTTTTTTTCAATTTTTCTAGATCTTTCTTGGCTATATCTAGAATTTCCATCGTCTCTTTCTCCGAGGAAAGCATAGAAGTAGAAAATGCTGATGGTCCCCCAAAGTACGTGGCTCTTGTTGAAGCTCTTGACAAATTGCGCCGAAGATTTTCATTGACTGCTTCACTTTCTAACAATTTTGCTCTAGAAAATAAAAAGAAAAAAAAGGGATTAAATACATATACATACATACTGCACATACAGACACATAAATACATTTTGCAAAGGCTACAGTATTTTAAGTGGAAGTATTTTAAGTATTAAGCATTTTAAGTAATTTTAAGTACTTAAGTGGAAATACACCAATTAACTCTTCTGCATGACAGAGCTCCACGAAATAGAGAAAGAAAAACACTTTTTTTTAAAGGACAGCAGATGCAAACTTTTTTTTAACTCAATTTGCAAACAGCAATTTCTCAGAACTATAATTAACATGAGGTTATAAAATTATCGTAAGACAAGGGTTTTAAACCTTGCACTACAATACTAAGCTATTACCTCTATTAAAGTCAATAGCCATCTGTTGATGCTCAGTTTTCAGCTTCATCTTTAATTTTCCATGGCCACAAGTAGCACTAGAGGGCCTTARTTCAGCACAGTGGTTCCTGGGCTTCTAAAGCCCATACAATAACAAAATAATCACATAACTACAGAAACAGTAACTTGCTGAAAGTACTAATCTTTGTTTCTAATAAAATAATTCAAATACATATTATGCAAATACCTGAGATCTTCAATTTCCTTGATATAATTATGAATCATGTTGCTAATTTCTTCATTTCCTTCACCTTTGAAGGAGTGAGGAAAGAGGGAGAGGGAGAGAGATAAAGAAAAAGAGAGAGAAAAGAAGGGCAAGAGAGAGAGAGAGAGAGGATGAAAACAATTTAAATATTTGCTTACAATTATCRGGCACAGGGTACCAGCAAAGGGAAATGGTGATGTGGGCTACCCACTCAGGTCTTATCTGATTTGTGAAATGTTTCCCCCTAAATTGGAGGGATTTTTGGTTCACTGAAAAACAAGTCTTTTTAGCAGCATCATAAGAACATGCTTCATCTTTACTGAGTTTTTTTTTATTAATCCACTTGCTGAGTAGGAGAATTTTGTTATGGCTTCCTTTCCTGCACCCCTGTTCTGATTAGCTCACCAGAAAGAGGAAAATTTCACACACGTTTCACTTGTAGAAAGTCAGAAATATTAATTTCCTAATTTTTCTTATTTTGGTATTTTATGATTAGCATTATTAAAAAAATAACATTTTCCCATTTTGTTTTCCACACTAGCACCTAATGATGTCTGTGCCATAAATCAGAAGAACCTGACAAACWGTGCACAAAAGAAAAATAATGCAGTTGATTACTTTACGAAGTGAATGGGTCCTGAACCATAGCAAAATAGTTATGTCAAGTTATAACTATACATACAATTCTCAATCAAAATATTTTATGCTTCAGGTTGCTCACAAGCCTCAATGAATGGCCAAATCAGGGCCCAAACTATTTCTCCTGAYAGATGTTTCCAGAAACACATAGGAAAGTGTTGAGGGGGGCCTTCTCCTGCCCAAAGCAGGTCCCCAAGTTGCCTTCTACAAAGGCGACATGTTTTTCGAAGGGACCCATGAAGCAGGAACATGTAAATCACTTATGTTCATGAACTTATTTGGTAGGTCACCCACACAGGACGCAGTCACCCCGGGTACCTGCTCTGGCTAGCACTTGGTTGGCCTGGTCGCTCATGAGCTGCGTTATTCGGGCTCGCAGCGCATCGATGGTCTCCTGCATCGCTTTGATTCTCACACGCAGGTTGTTGTTCTCTGTTTGCAGCATAGCGTTCTCATGGAACATGTCATTGATGCTTTCAACACCTTCTTCATCTATAATCCTCTTGCCCTAAAGGGAAGGAAGTTTATTTTATTTTGTTTCGTTTTTGTAAAGGTTCATCTGCATAGGACAGTTTATTAACTTGGCAAAAGTAATCCACAGATTTCTTAACATTCCAAAAACAATACTAATAGGATAGGATATGGTCTTTCAAGGATAATGGTCTTTCAAAAAAATATTACTACAGTATGGAAAGTTTTCAAAACATTAGCACCTGACTAGCCTCTTAATGTAAGATGAGTCCTGCATAATTCCACCTGAATCTGAAATAAATGTTCTTGAAGAGGATAAGAAATGAAAGGATGATTCCTTGATTAAGACACTCTTTCAAGCACCACAAAGGAAGAAAGCACTACCTGGTAAGCACATTTTTTGCTAAAAAGAAGTCTGTCTTTATGTTATCAGCATTCATTGATGCATCCCCAAAAATACTATCTAATACTTTTTAAAACATCTGATAATTGCAGGAATTAGGAGGGCTGTATACTTACACAAGGTATTGTTCTTTTAMAATAGGGTGATTGTAAATCATTTTTAGGGTTATTGCTCTTTTACAAGAAGTGGAAGTAGCCAAAATATAACTACATATAGTTATAAAACTATAACCATCTGAAAGCAGGAGCAACGCTAGAAAGATGCACTTACTGTTTTGTATTCCATGAGCTCCATCTGCAGCCGTGTGATCTCGCTGCGCAAGGCGTTTATCTGCTGACTGGCCCTGTCCTGATTAACCACCACCTTGTTCTTGATGTTTCGGGCCCGATTGGCATACTTCAGGGTGTTCAAGGTTTCCATGAAGTCTCGATCCGAAGGGCTCACACACGCTATCATGAGGGTTTGGCTGCAAGTTATAAACACAGGTCAGCTTTACAAATCAATAAKAAGACAGAGTAACAGACCTTAAGGTAGAAACAGGAGTAGTGACTTCAAATCACTTGTGGGAATTTTCACTCTMCAACTCACTAGCAAAGACTGTCAATCATGAAGTTCCAGCTTTRTTATGTTTTATCATCTTAGCATAATACAGGAAATGCTAGATCATTGACTCGGTATAAGTATATAAAAATATAAAARCAACTAACTGGTTCTCCCAGAAAATCTTTTCAAGGAGAGTTTACTTCTCCTGATCATATCTAAACTCGAATTTAATGACTTAAAAATCACTGTAGAGTCCCAAACAATGATTTAGATTATCCAGTTTTCAAGGACTGCCTATCCTCATTGATTCATGAGGCAGCTTATTCTGAAAGTTGCCTGAACGCTACCTTCAGTTGTCYATATGTGCTCAGAAATGCCTTAGGCAGCTACGACCCACCTAGGGCACCTAGGACACCATGGGCCTTCTTGGACACAAGGACACATTGCAGTGGTCAACTTGCTGTCTAACAGGTCCTTCTCCACATAGGCTGTTTTCCAGCAGGCTAGCCCCAGCCAGTAGTGGTGAGAGGGTAAGTCCTTGCTATAGTGTGGGACTCTGCACTTGTCTTTGTTGAGCTTCATGAAGTTCCTCTCTGCCCATCTCCACACCCTGTCTGGGACCCTCTGAAAGGAAGCACAGCCCTCCTGAGTTTCATCCTGGTTTTGTATCATCAGCAATCTTGCTGAGTGTGGACTCCCTAGATCCAGATCACTGATGAAGAGCTTGAACAAGACCCAGAACTGGACCAGCACCACAGCCTGAGTCCCACTGCTCTATACAGGCCTCCAGCTGGGTTGCCTCACTAAGCACAACCCTTTGAGATCTTCCAGTCAGCTTTCAATCCACCTCTGCCTGCTTGCTTATCCCACACGTTACAGAAGACGATGTCAAAAACCATGAACATCAACTGCTTTCCCCTCATCTATCCAGCTAGTCATCGAGTTAAGCACAATTTCTCTTTGGTGAATCCATGCTGACTGTTATCACTTACTACTGTAAGTCTTTTTAAGTCTTTGCAAAGAGAAAGGATAACATGGACTCTAATACCTATGGTGGCATTTGGAAAACTATGGAACAGGCTAAGAGAAAGCCATTAATCTCATTTCCCAGAAGAAAAAAAAAATGCATCTTTATTAAAATTTAGTCTTCTCATACTTTTTAGTAGCTAAAGCATGATTAAGAAATTATTTTTACTGTGTTACAATGTATATTACTTCCTCAATAACAAACTGCTAATTTGACCCACCTTATGATTTATATTTTATACATAAAAAAAAATGTTGGATTTCCCCTCCCACACACAAACTTAATATTAGTCAGAAACAGACAGAAATGATGTATCTTAATTTTATCTGCTATAACTGCTCTGGAACAGCATTTGCAGTCTGCACCATGTACGCTGAAGTATGTGATTTCTTCCTGAAGGCAGAAGGGGGAGCAGCTGAACTTCATGATAGGAAAATATTTTGGAATCAAATTAAAATAGTATTTCATTAGAAGTGCAATTTTACAACTCTTTTGAAAAAGCACTCATTAGTCAGTATTTTATATAAAATTTATTTGATAAATATATTCATAACTCGCTAATACCAGAGAGAGCTGAGAATAGTCATTGTTTTCATTTCTGTTGACTTCCTGTTAYTGGATTTCTTTTGGCCTTAAAATCTTTCCAAAATTTTAGTCCTTACTCTGCTTATCTAGCTCTGATTTTCTCAGATTGCTGCAAGATACTGCTGAAATTGTGCGGAACAGAGCTGTGATTTAAGAATCCTCTTCCTCTTAATTCTCTTGTGAAATGCTTGGAACGCTTCCTGTCCTCCTCAAGACAGCAGTCCCTCCTTTCAGACTAAATAAAGCCACCACCTTGTTAAAACACGCTCAGCTCCCTTTTGCATTTCTACATTTTAATGCTACAGGTTTGCTTAGGCAAAATAYCCAGAGCTGAAGTCTTGGTTTATGCCTGTGCAACATGTGTAGACAGCAGGCTCAAGCAGGCAATTCAGAAGATACAGTATGTTTTTTTATGAAGGTATAATTCAGCATCAGATAAAAGACACATGCACAAAAGACCCCAAGATGCACAATCTATTTGTTTAATGAAAAAGGGTATTTAATGGCTGGAAAATCTGACGTTGCTCATTCGAGACTCCTGTGTGTGCTGGTGTGAGCAGGGGGTGCAGGTGAGTCCGTGCCCAGGAGAGCACAGTCCCAGCAAGCCAAGCCCATCTGCAAATCTGGCTTGTGCACCCAAGCTAGCAGATGGCCACGTGCCCTGACTCACGCTACCAAAAGCCCAAGGAGAGGCATGAGTCAACAGCACAGCTTTCCTGGGAGGTAAGCCCCACATCTAAGTGGTTATTGATGCCTGGCTAGAAACACCTGCTCACTTTGAGGACCTCACTTGGCTCTCACGGAGCACAGAGTTTAATCAGACAGACAACATCTGTGATTACTTTAAAAGATTAAATGCCTTTATTCATTTAGATGCACAGTTTCATTATTGCCCAAGTCTTAATCCTTCATTTGCATCACAGACATCTCCACAGTAACTAATTTGAATGATGACGAAGGCCTGGCCAGGGAAGTRAGTGAGGGCACATGGTAACAGGGAGCACTGCGCAAGCAAAACCTCACTGCAGAACCCAAGAGCATTTACAAATTCAGGCATAAAACATTTTAGTGCTGATGACTGACTAAAATAAAATTAAATTAAATGACCACTAATAATAGAAATTTTTACCAATTAAAGAGCAAATGCAGAGCCTTGACCCATGCAGACTGCACTGTGCCATCCTACCTCCGAGGGAGGGAAAATGCACATGAAGGGGGAACAAGGAACAACTGGTTACAAAAAAACTAAAGAAGGGAACATATCTTAATACAAAATTATAGCCAAAGAGAAGTTATAATGCCAATAGTCAGATGTAATTCTCAGGAGAGGCTTACAATAAAATACTTTCAGGATTTTTAGATGACATTCTACAGTATTTTATAACTGTACAAAGAAGGACGGATTCGCCTCCTCCATGTTATTATGTTGCAATAGATCAAGTGCAACCATTACTTAATTATTAAGATAAGCTCCTTAAAAAAAATCTCTGCTTGAAGCAAAAAGACATTATGGCTTTAGTGTGATCTAATCAATAAAGCTGTGACACAGTAAAGTTTAAACTACCTATAATCYAAAGATGTCTCAATGCAAAGGGCTTGCCCTTTAACTGGAAATTAAAATTCCTAAATAATTGGAAGCTTCAGGTCTAATAAAACCTACAATAGCACCGATAAGAAAAAAGCTCTTTCCTGCATTACCAGAATTTTTTATTGAGACTATAAGGGTTTTTGGAACCTTTGGAAAAGGACTCTTTTTCCAAGACCATGCATTCATCCACACTCATTCACAATGACATATGAAAAATGTTCCAGTTTTCATACCTGTTTCCCCCAAGGGAGTCTTGAAGGAGCCTTGTAAGTTTTGAATCTCTATATGGTACGTGAGTTGCCTTCTTACTTTTATCTCCCAGTGCACTTATAACATTGCCAAGTGCCAGCTATAAAATACCAAATCATGTAACACACAGGTTAGAATCAGTTCTTAAGGAGCTTTATTTTAAAACAATCTATAAACAGAAAGAAAAAACAAAAGCCCACAAAAATTAATATTAAAAAAGAATCAAATGATTCTTACAATCTGGTATCTTCAAGAAGAGATTAACACAATTTATGTACACTGCTTACTCATCAACATGCCAGTCACATTTACTTTTGATGATTAAAGCTCACATCTATTTTTAACAGTAGCTTAATTAAAATAAGTATCAAATTTGCTTAATGTAAAAGCTAGAATAATATGTGATACTGTCATGAAAAAAACAGGATTTACTGCCTCTGCAGATACGAAATAAGATGTGTGAAGAAAAGCTAAACATTTAAGGTTTGAAATTAGGCTGAAATTATGTTCAGGAAAATCTTATTGTGTTGCTACGCTGGACCTAGTTAACATTTTTAACAGCCTAATATTTTGCTTCTGTCAAGCTGTGCAACTTCATGTGCTCCAATAAGCAACGCATGAGCCAAACTGAAGAACATTCCTCTAGATGGCACACTAGACAGCCGGTTCTTAATAATTTAGTCTCAAATATGGTTTTACTGTATCCAACAGCTGTAAAACTGTGTAAAAACTACATTCCACAAAGGCTTTAAAGTAAATGCTCTAAATCTCTTCCATTGTGTGTTTTCAAAGAAAGTCAAGAGAATTTAAGTTCATTGTAAATGAAAGTTTTATGATCAGATAAAATACTAATTTCATCACACTGATTTTCACCTTTGCCTTCCACATCACTTATTTTAAAGCTTCATTTACTTTATTTAAATGCCTACCTTTCTATTTGTTTATTGCTTATATCAATGATAAAATTGAATTAAGTTCTCTTCCATAGGCTATCCAATATAGCTTGTGACGGCAAGAGAACTGCAACAATGTTCTGGACAAAGAATACCTCTCTAGTACTACAAAATAGGAGAAAAAATAACTATTTAAATGAATTTATGTTACTGAGTGTTTAATACAAAATTGCACAGAGCCTCAACAAGCCAAGCAGTTCAAAACAAAGGGCCAAAACCACACTCTGATAATCATATTCAATGCAGTTATAATTTAATAAAATATTTCATATAGTTGATTTAGAAACTGCATGAAGAATACAATGTACCTAGACAAAAAAAACTGAATTGACACTATCAACTTAAAAATTATCTTTCCACTTGCAAATCTTTTGCCTCAGGTTGTTTCACATTACACATAGGAATTATAACAGAGAARAGCTATTTCTCAATCAGTTCAGCTTTGTTGTCCACGGTTTACGTGCCTGTACCCCTTGTAAACTACTTGTACTAATCATTTGTGATTCTTATACAACAAGAGATGAAAAGAACTTTACAGTATATTTTAAAAGGTAGAGTARCTAACTCTATTTTACAACAGTTAGAAGTTACCAGTTGGAATAAGTGTATATTCTTATGGTTCATGCTGTAGTTCTTGTCCTGCACCTGGTGTATTTTCTACTTCAAGGATTACTAAAAACAAGTGATCCAAAAAGGAYGGGAAGATGGTACCAAAAGCATAGAGAAACAAATTTTTAATCTTACTAATCCACAGTTGATGGAAATGCCTTCCTTTGCCCTTTCTCCTGTGGCTCCTGTTCGCTTTAGCCTTTCAGATCCTGCTAGATCAACAAAATGGAACTTGGCAGTAAGAGTTTCAAACTCATTCATCTGAGAGGATTCAGATATTATCCTGTTATCTGTGGCATTATCCTGAAATAAAGAAAGAATCCATAAATATTGGAAAGGTCTTTCACATTAATGTATCTCAGTGCAAAGTTCAATCCATAGTTATTTTGCAATATCTATTTTTCAYGTCTGTCTCCTCCCTTTAGTGGTTTTATTTAATAATCGCATTTCCTAAAAACTGTCTTCATTTTAGTCATAAACCTCATTCTTTAAGACATCACTTTATATACCTAACAATTTGGGGTATAATGTCTCTTGATRGTAGAAAAAAAGTCATCTACCAAAAAATACAAAAGTAGTCATCAAGGAGAACAATATTTGCAATATCTCCTCAAATATCTTAAATCAATTGTTAGAGAACAAAGTCTTCCAAAAAAAAAGGGGGGGGAAAACACTCCATCCATAAATCTGCAAAACAAATAAGAAATTTTGCAACTCCATCATAATTTTTGCTGTTCCATGAGTCTGCTTTTTTTTTTTTTTTTTTCATTTTAGCTTATTAAATAAGTCTTCTCAGCAACCCAGTGTTCTGCCAGCACTTCTGACTTGGCCAGGAAAGCAGGACAAGGAAGGAAAAAGGGGGAAGGAAGAGGTATCGTTCTTTCCTTTCCAAGCAAGTTGCAGTTACTGACTCTTCATTCATCCTCGTTCCCTCTGTCAGTGTACAGGGTTTACCAAGGAGCTAGTCACCCTCTTTCCATTTGACTTCCCAAAGCCCAGACTAAAAATATCCTCTTTCATCAGATAAACCCTAAGCTTGCCTCTTAGGGTAGCTTTATTTTACTTCCAATGTTGTTAGATCTGTTGTCATTAAGGCACCACTGAACAAGAAGAGAAACAACTTGAAGCTACTCATTCTTCAGACTACTCACTTCTTGGCCTTCCTTCTCAACACAGGGCAAATTCTCCCCATCTTCCATGTCACAGGTACATATCTGGTGTCTATTACTTAAATCCCTTACAATCTCTTCTCCAAGCTTTACTAGGAATTTCTATCACAATCAGCATGTGTTTTTTTCTTCAAAAAATAACACCCTCAGGTGTCCAATGGCAGAGGTCTTAGTATGCCCTTGATCGATCAGCTCTGATCCATCAGAGTAAAGGACCAAGCTTGCTCCTTTGAGACTGCAAGGAGCCATGTGTGTGGTTACAGACCCTTCCCTCCTCACAGCAGTTCAACATTTTCCTGCAGCATTTTCCCCTCAGCAGCTCCTGCAGGAGGAGCAGGGCCGCACACCATTCCTGGGGCCGCTGCCTGCCGATGCTCTGACYGCTGCCGGCTCGCGCTCCCTCCCTCGCTGCCCTCAGAGCCCTTCTCTCGGGCATCCTTTCCCTGGGAATGATTTAATAAATCACAGGGATGTCCAGGAGCTTCTTGGAAGCTCTGAATGCAGAAATGCASCAAGAGGAGAAGCTCTCACCCCACTGCAATGGGGCGACCTGGACAGCTGGGCCTAGACTGCTGGGCCCTTCCKGCTGCCAGCCACGCAGCCAGCCTGCACCATACACTTATATATATAATATATATTTATAAATACACTGGGCTTCAGGCTCCTACGCTTTCTCAACTTTCCACTTCTTCCCTGTTGGGTATCAATACATYACCAGGAATATTCATCACTCGCAGTTAGCTGACTGCCACTTTAAGTCAAATAACTACTAACATACTCAAAAATGCTTTCCCAATTAAAAGACAAATTATATTTTAACTTTCTCGTGTATGTTGCAATAAGATACTGAAGAAAATGGGCAAGTTCATGTAAGAAGGATGGATTTTATTGTTGCCTCTGGCTAGAAGCTGGTTACGTATGCACTGATTAAATCAAGTTATTATAGTGCTTAGCAAATTCATTGAGCCTGATGACTACAGCAGCATCCTTACTAACTGCAACTCGAATAGCAGTGGATGAAAAAGCAATATTCTGAAAAATGGATACTCAATTGTTATTTAGTAACAGCCAAGACGCATACAGTGTTAAATGCAGGGCAAACTCTGGTTTGACATAAGTGGATGGTGAAGATAGCATGCGACCGCGAGCTCTGAACATTCATCTGAGTACTGGCAGTGGTTCGAGATAAAGCTCCCAGCTTCAGGCATTGCATCATCTGGAAGGAAGAGAAGAAGTACATCTCATCATTTGCCATTAAATAATTAAGAGGCATTGAATGCACTACGTGTTCCAATAACTCATCATATGGTTTTCYATATAAGCTAATTTTAATCTGCTGTTGTTTCAGTTCCTGTACATGAAAAGCAAAGATTCATAAACAAACCAAGTTTTCTGGGGCTCTTCAAAGAAATCAATTAAATCTTCATTCTTTATATCCCTCTTTCTACTGTTCTCTGGGAGCAACATGAAACTTTTTCATTCACCTACAGTAAAACTGTTCTGCCATGTAATCACTGACRTTTGTATTCAGATCTGCAATGCAGTGACACATATGAACAGCAGTTTACCTCGTATCAGTCACCTTGAAAAGCTTTTCTGACATAGTAAAAATACAATATATGATATTTGGGAARGTAGCTTTACACATATGCCTAAATATTAACTCATGGTGGAACTACACTGTTAGTATAAGGCTGCATCTAGCATTAAATGGAACACACTTAGTCTCGAAGATGAGATTTAAACCTAAAATAAAGAAAAAAAATCAGCTACAGTTTACAGAAGTTGTATGCAAAGCATAAAGTTCTGCTTATGCTAAACAGAATAAAAATTATGGATATTTGCTTCTCCTTTGTCTGCTGATTTCTTCTCTAGAACTATGTCCTTTGTCTGCTGATTTCTTCTCTAGAACTATGTTTTGAAAACTTAAAATTATCACTGTCTCAGCAACAAACAAGAAGAAGAAAGATATGAACCTTTTATTGACTTTTATCAAAACATACAGACAACACTTTCTTTAAAATAGCACTCAGTATGCTAGAAAGTAATTCTTTTTTTTATGATCACCTCTGATTCTCCATTCACAGTTCGGGTTGTAACTCCCACTGTATAAATCCCTCCGGCCGAATCTTCATGTATTTTGATATTTGATTTTTTATTCTTTGCATCAATATCACGTGTGGTATCAAAAAGATCAAGAATTTCTTCATTGTAAAGCTAAGGAGAAAGAAAAAAAAAAGGCAAAAAACTTTTTTGAAACAACTTCTCTAGAAACCAATGAAATCTATGCATGACACAAATTTTCTAAAAATTTACCACAAGCGTTGGTTCTCAATAAGCTGCAACAGCTCCTGTGTCTTCATTCAGTTATACCAACTCACATCAGCAGGGCTTAGCTCAGAGTGATTAAATTAGTAATTAAAATTCCTAGGTAAAGGCCAAAGGACCACTCTTAAGAAATTACTATGAACTCAATATACTTTATTATACACTGAAAATCTCTTGGTAAAAAAAAAAAAAAAAAAATGCACCTATGCACAACAGATGCCACAAATTAAAGAGAGGATCCTGATCTCACACCAAGAATTGCCTGGGATGTTCAGGCCTATTTTGCCCAAAAGTTGGCAGGAAAGCAAGGAGGTGAGAGAGGCTTCAAGGGACTGAAAGTAACTAGCAAAGAGCAGTCACTGCTCGTGATAATTCTTGAATTTATCCAGCTATCAGACCTCAAAGTATTGAGATTTGTGTCATCTTTTTGCAAGTGCCTCAATTCTTTATGCAAMTCAGGCCTAATGGCAGATAAAAAGTTTGTGAAGAAAAAGGTTTTTATGTACCTTCCCATACAAGAGGAGTACAAAATACTTAACTAATCAGAAAAGACTTTTTTTTTCTGACATTTCTAACTTCAGTGCAGGAAAAAATTAGCTGTTTATTATTAAGGAGAAGCCATCACACTTCAAATAACCCTACTCTAAAGCATAACACAAAGTTTTAAGTCCATTTCATCTGGATTATGTTGCAATTTAAGCCATACGGGTAACAATGGTGTAATATTCAGCTRTTGGTCTGTTTTCCGGGACTCAGCCACAGCACCACCACACTGTTTCATCACAAAAACCTGAAATTCAGAAATCGCCCAGGTGAAATGCTCAGTTATTGCTCACGCTGCAGCTGCCTGAGCAGAAACAGGAGCGGAGCTTCCTGATGCTCCCGTGGAGAAGAGCCCAGCCCGGCATCCCCCTCACCAGGCTCAGGCTTCCAGTCTCTGCAGACAAACATCAGCCRGAGCTTCCAGCATCTCTGCAGAGAGTGCGCAGGGACACAGGTACCCACTCGTGCAAAACAATGCCAGCTTGTTAATCTTTGAAAGAATTAAAGGACCATATGACTAGTGTGCCTAGGTTGCCTCAGCAGTAATAAATCCAACAGCTTTTCTCTTGGGTAACAGAAGAACTTTTCCTCAAAAACAGCAAAATCCAGTTGCAAAATGCTGCATTAAGCAATATTCGTTTATTACAGATTCTCCCTAAAATGCTGCTGCTTCTCAGTAAGGATTAAGTAACAGATTTTGCAGCTTGGTAGTCAATATAAATGCTAAACCCAAAGCAGATCAGTTTAAAACTCAGTTACATTGACAGGAGACTCAGCTTAAAAGCTGCAAGACTTAAACCAGCAGGTGTTTCAGACGGGGAAGACCACAGGTATTACAGCTTCTTTTACCAGGAGCTCTGCTTACAAAAACAAACAAAGGCAACAGTTTTTCCACAGCAGAAACCTTAAACTAGGCTCTGGAACCACTGAAAGAAGAAACAGCAACACAGAAATCTAATCCTAAACCACCAAGGATGACAATAAATAAATAAATAACCTATTTCTATGCTAGGTTTATTGTTTTATGAAAGAAAGCTAACACATCTAATGAATAGATTTGGAAAGCTAAAGAAATCTATGGCCAAATTATACAAGAAGACAAAGCCTGGCTCATTGTTCAAAGGCATAAAATACAGTTGATTTTATAAGATATTTGYTTTGAAGCTCTGRGGAGAAATACAAAGAAGCAGCAGCAACAGGCCCTGTGAATAAATGTGTAGTATAGAAAAGGGTAAGTGATGCTTACTACAACWGTTCCTATACTTTGAAACAACCCTGCAAAGGAAACTTCTAAAGTTACTGGAATAAGATTAAAAAATGGCTCTTTAATTCATAAAAACAGCCAAAGGAAACCTCATAGTTTCCTTTTGAAAACATGAAAGTTAATTAAATGTCTTGCAGGAGAAGAAAGAGTGCAAAAGCAGTAACCAGCAAAAAACTGTTTTATTGGCTTTCCAATAAAAGTTATATACACCAACACAAAGCATATTTACCTCTAAGAACTGTGCATTCACTTTAAAATCTGGAGGTGGGAGTCCTTCCTTAATAGCAGCTTGTTTTTTTTCTTCAATACATCTAAAAAGATGCTTAACAGCACGTGAGATGATGCCTTGCTCCTCTTCCGTTATGTTGACATCAAAGCCAGTGCCCATGGTGTATGTTTTCCCAGCACCTGTCTGGATTGAAATAAAGGTCACTCATCACAAAGAAGGGCAGTCTGTGAGAACTAGTGCTAGAGATAGACCAAGACACACTTATTTTTACAATACACATGCACAGGGAGAATAGGTGACTTTGAAAACACAAATAAAAAGTGTAAGTTGCACAAATTCTACTGTTTATCCCCAATGAGACCCAAGGCAGGCAAGGCCCCGCTGAGTCTTTCATAACCTTTTCCCTACAAGCTTTCCCTAAGCTGCTTACATCAGGCTTGAGCTGACATCTCTGAGGTCAAAAGAATGGTTAATGTTTTCAACTGAGACTAATTAAAGCACACACATTGCAAATGTAAGATCATAATTTGCAATTCTTCATTGAAGTAGATCAAATGGCTTTAATTATGATGTCTGAATATCTCAGGTAGAGTATTACCATTGTTTTCCTTCTATAGACAGCGCCTAAGAACACAAGCAGCCTGCACCCTCACCAGCAAAAATCCCTAATTAAAAGCAATGTCTTACAGAAGATAGGGTGGTGTTGAGTTTTCACTTAATTAGTGGGTCACGTCTGAGACAAGAATAGCATCACACAATTGATTATAATCAAATGAACTAGGTCTGCAAACTGCTTTGTTTCACTAGGACTAGACTTCACCTCACTAACTTGAGATCTGTCATTTAACATGCTCAAACTCAGCATCTGAACCAGCTGAATAAATCACTAATTTGTATTGCTGCTTTAGGGGTGAATTCAGGAAATATATGGACTCCTGCTCCTGTCAACATTACTATCAATTCAAATTTACCACATATGTATTTTTGCCAAATTTCAGTTGTCATCCTGTACAGASAGGCATCCAAATAGCCTCATAAACAGTCTTCTAGAGAGTATCTTGCTTAACATAAAACGAAGACACAAAAAAATAGGTCAATGAATTCTGAAACTTAAAAGATCAGCATAAAAAAAAAACTGTTTATGTTTACTCCAAAATAAATACTTCAAAAGAAATTGTAAAGCTTACTTGGCCATAAGCAAAGACMGTGGCATTATACCCCTCAAAACAACCTTCAATCAGTTTTTCTATACATTGTATATAGATTTCTTCTTGCTGAGAGTCGATGTTGAACACATAGTCGAAAGTGAAGGCCTTGTCCTTGCCCAGGAACACTTGGGGCTCTCCAGGCGTGACAGACGTGCAGATATGGCATCCTTCAATCTTCTCTTTGGCTAGCTGTGGTCTAATTCTATTCAAGAAAAGACAAAAAGAACATTATAGCTCTCATCACTGAAGGATGAGCATACAAATAACACAAATCGTATCCGAAAGGAATTTCTCACAAAGACAGAAAAAAGAAATAATAATTTTTCATCAAATCGGGAAACTTCCAGCCGACTGAACAACACTAACCATGTCAGAGCTCCACTCATGCAAACAACATGATCTTCCTTGAAGGTCCAGCCACCAACCCAAAAGGGTTTTCTTTGGGCAATGAAAATAAAAAATTCAGCAGTTCAAACTCAAGTARTAATTTAGGAGCAGGGACTCCCAAAGCCTACGCAGTATCTTAAACAAAAGCTCCTTGCTATAATAGCAAGGGGAGGGCCCACGTTTCTTCCTTATGGAACTGAATTTTGTCATAGCAAGAACACTTCAATGAAACATTTCACTTCAGTGAAGTGACAGATCTTCAGAGGACAAAAAAAACAATTTTAACAAGTTCTACAAGTAAGGATGTCTTAATTCATCAGCATTCCCCCACTGAAAAAAAATTCAATTTTTATTTCAGTTTGTCTAGTTTCTTTATACATAAACACATCCATCCTGATCTTCTTGTACTTTATAATTTTCAGTTCCTCTCTATTCTTAACACTCACACAGTATTGTTAAAATTGTATTCACAGACCTAGGTGTGTGCCTAAAGACGACTGTGGAAGTCGGTAACTCTTTCTTTTTTTAATGATTAACTAGAAGAAAGTTTAAAAGTTTAACTAGAGGAAAAACTCTGGCCAACCTAACACTATTCCAGCTGCTTAAAAAACAAAATCACTAAATTATGAGTTGAACATACATAAAGTACTTTCAAGTTCTCRATGCAGAACCAAGGTTAAAACACATATAGATTAAGAACAGCAGCCAACAAATATGGTTACATAAAAGGGCAGTGGAGCCTCAGTGGTAGAGCTACCCATAGAACAAAATGTTGGAATACTACCTATAGATTTTCCATGTAATCGGAACTTCAAGTACCTCTACTTACCTCAGTGCTGTTACTTTTGGTTATACAAGGTCTAAGTTGAAGGTCTATATATATATTTGTTATATTTAAAGGCATACATTCATTTGATGCTGAGTCCATGTGGGTGTTTTGGCCTGGACTAGCTGTGTCCCCTGGCAGCTCTGCTCACCTACCACATCTCAGTCTGGATTGCAGACTAGTTTCAGAGGGCAGAAATTACATCCCCACCAAAGGAAACAAATCCCAGGCCCTCCGTGCCAGGCAGACGTGCCACTTGCTCCAAAAACCTGCTGGGGAAACATAAGGGTCCCAGGCTACCTGCTGACCTACTGCTCGGTGTGCCAGAGCACCCGCCGAGGGGGAGATGCCACCTCTGGCACTGCTGAGTGAGCAATAGGCTGTGGCAGACAAATTCACATTATAGCACCACACAGATGCTTTAATTCAGTAGGAAATTCCCTGTATGGATGACACCGACTGTGATGCACTGGCTTTTTTATTGCAGATAAGAAGTTCTTCATGCAAGGATGTGCACGGCTATCATCAGAGCTTTTCAAAATTTGGATTCAAAAGGCTTCATATTCCAGTATGCAACACTTCAGGGAACAGCTCTAAATTATTTATAAGGTTTTCCATACATAAATTCCTTCATAGAAAGTTCACATATATGAGGAGATGCCTCCCTCCTAACATCTCCTCTCGTACACAGTGGAAATTAAACAATCCTTTGAGAATATCATTAAGGGATCAATTACAAAATGTCCAAAAGGCAGTTTCTCAGAAAAAAAAAAAAAAACATAAATATTCTATAAAGCATATTTGCATTTAAGGACATGAATTTTTTAATATGGGTCACAGACTTTCTCTGTGATGCATAATCATTAGTATAAGCTTTTTCTTTAAAATAAATGAGAATGCTAAACAATTCAGGAGTTAAAGCTCCCTACCAAACAACTTAGCCCACTAGCAGCTGTTTCCACTAATTCCAAAACTTGAGGAATATATAAACATGTAGTAAAAGCTGCTTTGCTGTAAATTAATGCACATTTTGTAATAAAGCAGCTTTTATTTCTAGGTAGAGGGAGATGGCCTTCAAAGAGAAATTCATCATATGTCTTCCTTAAAAGCATTCTGCACAGACAGAAAACTGAGTTAATAAAACAGAGGCTGCCACCTACCACACTTCAAAGCCAGAAAATGACAGCGAGAAAGGTTCTTTAAAAAATATTCCATTTATTTTACTGTATTATATTTTAATGCCTAGAAGTCAGCAAGAGGACAAGTTTCCTTTCAAGACTAGGTACTCTCACTGYTCTCATTGATGCGGAGCAGACAGCCCAAAAGCAGCCAGTTCTTCCAAGTACGAACTGTGAGGACTTCTAAAGCTCCCCAGSTGCTTTGACATTTGTCTTCCAATATTGCAAAAACTAACAACAATTCTTCTAAAAATCAAAAAGGAAACCATACCTTCACTTACRAAATGAAGCAGCCTTTTATGTTTCTCAAAAGACTGATTTCCCCCTCAATTCCAAAAGGCTTTTAGTACTGACTTGTAGAACGAAGACTGAAAACTAAGCAAGAATATGAACAATTTTGTTCACATACTTTCACTCTGTCTAGTAAAATATATGTGTATATATAAGGTCCAGAATTATCTTTTGACACTGAGGAATCAGTGCAATTAGGACAGATGTCAAATAATTCTCTCCCTTTTCCAAAAGTAAAGACTCAGAATGACCAGAGAGAAGCAGTTCACCTACAATACCAAAGGTTTACATGATAAATTTGGAGGGGTTACAGGGCAGACACGGAAGCAGTTTTGACATTAGCCTGCAAAGACCTCTCGTGATATCCATGCTCTGCAACTGGATGATAAATCCCAGCACTCTGCTGCTGTAAAGCCCAACATAAGGGTAAGATGCAAGTGGTCTGTGGGTGTGGAGCCACATCTCCGTAAGAGGCTATTCTGGAGACCAGCTRAACTGATGAAACTCAGTTCCAGAACTAGCAGCTTGTCCCTGGATCAAGTACTTCCACCAGGGTTCAAGACAGCATCTAGAGACACAGTAGTGATGAATGACAGTGTCCTTCTCCCTGGCTTGCCACTGAAGCTGAAGGAAGTGTTAGAAGAGCTGCGGCAAACACATGCAAGACCGAAAACACCTAAAACCGAACAAGCCCCAATCAAGAACACTGCTCTCTGAAGCAGCTCCCTTCTCATTTCGAAATGGCTCTTCAGCAACGCCCGGTTCAGCCATGGAGTAGGAAAACAGCACTTGGGAAGAGATCACAGTTGGGTCTGATTTGAGAGACATCTTTTTTTATTTTTCCAAAAAATGTACAGACTAAAGATTTTAATCACCCCRACCTCTTTTAACAACATAACGTAACTCCCTGCCTAGCCAAGAGCTCAGACAGCAAGCTCTTGAACTACAGCACCAAAGATTTACCATACACATAATTTGTTCAAAAAGTACTTCGTGCTCCGAGACCTGCACAATGTCTCTTGGTGTGTTTTGCTATTATAGGCTCTCACTATTATAGGTGGCACCCATGCTTTAAAACGTGGGGAAATAAAGCGCTTTTTAGTCACCTCTCCTTGCCAACTCCCAGCCTGGCAGTCTGTCACTACGATTTTTCTCCRGGACCAATAGAGCTTCACCCATTTCATCTTCTACATGCCCTATCTCACCTGTTTTTCTGGCTGCTCTTAATTGCACACAACCCAGTTTCTTCCACCCATTCCCAGTCGCATCTCTGTCGAGGTGGCAGCTTTCCCAGTGACACTTTGCCCTGCATCCCTCCCTCGGAAGCACCRACACACCCAGGTGCTGCTGATGCTCAGTGCCTTTTGCAGGGCCTGCAGGCCACGCACAGGAAACTTAATCCCCTAAATCTACTCTGGCTCAGCACCCTGGGCCAAGCTGCCTAATTGGGGCCGGCTAAAATAGCACAGTGCCACAGTAATGCACTGTACTGCTCGGAATTAATCTCTCTCAGCAGAATAGGTGCATTATGACTCGACTAAAAACAACGTCAGCCGGGAAAGAGCCCCTGATTCTGCCATTTGGGGCCTGCTGCAACCGCCTGAGACACGCAGGACACCCGACTTCCCAGCATTAATTCCTGCTCGAACTAGAGAACATCACATCTTTCTGAAAAGTGCCCTAGCTCAGTTTATTTCCAGGGATAAAAAAACTGACCTGATGATTAAAACAAAGAGAATCCTTTCAGCCACTGAGCGGTTTGACAGCCCTGCCTCATCAGATCAAGAATAAACTCTTGTTATCTGGTTTTCCCTGTAGGAATCTCCCCACAGCTAGCAGACCATGACAAAGCCTTAATGTCCTGCTTGACGTGCACTGAAGAGACCAAGCTCGGGGTATTTTTCTGGTTTGCAGCTCCACGTGAACTATTACTGCTATTACTCTCCCGTAACGAGGGGCACTTGCCACAACAGTCGCCGTATCCTGTCTCAGCAGCTCCACAGAACAGCAGTAAAGCCTTCTAAGAGCAACCTATAAACGGCAAAGCAGCAGATTATTTTTAATGGAAAAAGTCACAGATGAATCTTTCAAACAAGGGCAACTAGCTCAAAGCTGCATGTTGGGAAGAAGAGAAGATTTCCCAGGTAAAGTTCCTTCTCATTAAGCAATGCGGCAGGGCAGGAGTTGCTTTCATCTTGCTCAGGAGAGCCTGGATTCAAGCAGCTCTCAAGCCAGAGGCGGCACCAAGTAGGAGACAAACTGACCTATAAACCCTACAGTCACCAATACTTATGTCTTATTAAACTAAGCCTGTCAAGTTTAGCTTAAATAAAAAAAAAATCACTTGCAAATTCATGAAATATTAAATACAAGAGCACTTAAGAAAACATGAAGTGAAGCAGACAATATGAACTGGGAAACAAACACAAAAAAGTCCTCCTCTAAACCCAAAAAAGCAGCTTTCTGCCATCCATTTGGCCACACGTTTCCCATCCTTTCTATTCCATTACATTTTTATTCGTCAAATCACTCTCCATGAAGAGCAAGCAGGGTGGAGGAAAGGCGGGAACAGATTCATCTCCAAGATGCTTCATGTTTCTGCTTGCTGAATTTTTCAGTGTTATGAATTAGTGTTATGACCAACATATCAGCTCTGCAACTCTTGGGAAAGTTTGAAGACACAAGGGCCATGGTGGATGGCAAACCTGGGTCCCRCTCTGGTTAACACGGCCCCTCGGATGCAGGAAAACGTGTCCCGCTCCCGGCAGCCAGCGCAGGCACCTCCGCTTCCTGGGCAAACACAATCCGGGCTCTTAAACAGCGATTCCTTTGTGAAATCCTTTTATCTGGGGAGTTATTATTCAGCAAACACAGCCCTGTAATGTACTTCCCAACACTTCTAAAGGATTTTTTTTTTTTTTTTTGGCAACCAGTGAAGCAAACATCAAAAGTCTACAGCTCCTTTATTACATTTTTGTCCTATTTTTTTTCCTTCAAAACTMCTCCCTAACTTTTCACAACAAAACGGGTGAAAGCATCACAAACTCATATTTACCCTTCAACCCAACTCCTTTTAAGGTAATAACATTATTGATTTCCTTTATTCCACTTCAAATAACACAAAATACAAACCAAACTCAAACATAAGACCTATAAATGACATTGCACTAAGTGAGAACCTTCCCCTAATCCTGGCATCARAAGAACCCTCTCCTAAGCAAAACTACAGCCAAGGTCCAGGCCATTTGACTGCTGCTTTTATTTTTACATGCCAGCTAGGCAGTTCTCCCTGAGCAAGCAATAAATGCAGTGTATATCAGTCTGTGGTCCTCAATGTACTTCAGGATGAAATCCAGCAACACCCCGACCAGCCGCCCTTACCCAACACCCRGGCACTGCTCCCACCAGCCGCAAGGCTGCCCGGGGCTGTATGAGGGGTGTGTGGCTGGATATGCAGCATCCTATATGTCCTATATGCTCAGCAGACTCCATATGAGCCCCTGCACCTGCCTGTAGGCACCAGGAAAGCCTCAGGCAGGTTTTGAGGCCCAAGTTTGGCAGGAACAGAGCTTACAGTTTCCTGGATGGCTCCGGATGCAACTGCTCGGACTCTGGAAGAAGTCACAGCAGAATTTATTTGGTCCAGGTCTTATCTATAAGTTATATATATCTATAAGTTTTATCTGTACTGATAAAAAGGTATCAGCTATCTCTTCAGYCCATGTTTAGCCATTGAAGAGGAGCTCAATGCTCATAAGCTATTGGCTTAAAAYGCTCCAAGTCATCCACTAAACGGACTCTCACAGGCTGAATACTGCATTTTARAGCTAACTTGTTTTATAGCAAGAAGATAAAATGAAAAATAAGATGGGAGGATGTTTTGCTCAAGTGCTTCAGACTGTCACTTCCAATTTGCAGATACTGAGGTGGCAGCAAACGGCAGACTGGAATTGAATTTAGCAGAGGAAATACATCACTGATGTAACTAGATTTGTCCATCCCCCTCCTGTATCCTCGCTCTCTACCTCTTCAGCTACAAGGAAAAAAAAAAAAAAAAAGATTTAATTTCATAAACCAATTACCCTTTCCAGCAGCTTTCATCTGAGCAGCCTGCCCCCCATTAACTCCTGATGCTGGGAAGGGATCTGCAGCKTCAGGCTGGGGCAGCTGGGCTGTTTTTGCCCCATCCCTGAGCTGTTTTATGGCAGCAGCCTCTCCGGGCAGCCCCGTGGGCAGCGCTGTTTGAGCGCAGATTAACTCTGGTGCAATCCTGCAGCAGCCCAGCAGGCCGGGCAGCACAGATGGCCTCCTCCGACAGACACAGGCCTGAGCCTCTGCCAAGGAGAAAGCGGAGGGAAAGGACCGCTTTAAAGGAGGGAAAGGGGGAAAGCTGCTCCCCCTCGACTTCCCCTCGCTCCTTCCCCTGCCCTCCACAGCCCTAGCTCCTACAGGAGCAAGAACAAACCCTGCTGTGCAGCTATTAGGCCTTCAACATCTCTTTGTGCTATGGATATTCAGTCACAGCTCCATGTAAACCCTCTTCTTGAGATCCTCCCTAGACTTATTCACACCATAGCAAGCTAACAAGCCCACAGTTTCCAAGCACAACTTAATTTTCCAGGGACRCAGCGACGGCGCTGAAGGATTCGCTCAGGCCTTGGTTCTTTCCTTCTGGTTCCAGACAAGGTCAGCAGTGATGGAAACACAGCACGTCCATGAGCTTCTCCACGCCTGCCGAAGGCAGAACGAGCACAGCACCAACACCAAGCACTATTTCACTCGAGTTAAACTGATAAGAGAAGAAGCATTTCTGAGGCAAAGTGATTTTTTCTAATTGTTCTTCTAAGCCACTTGCCCAAGCTTGKTTTTTTGCTGAACACTTAGTGCTACATCTGACTCACTGCTCTCAGAAAGCTGAAACACAAATAACGGCATCTTGGAGAAAATGAGATCCACGGAAAAGCAGCAAGATTTATGAAGTAAGACCTACAATATTTGTCATTATTACCAAAAAATGAGAGGGTGGAAAAAATAAAAGAACAAAGCTAAACCTAAAGCTCYGATTTTGCTTCACAACCATCAGCAATACAGCGCACTGCACCTGGCAACCCTCACGGAGCCTATTCCCGCTTCCCATGGAGAAGGTGACGGACATCAGAGCTGGAGCAGGCAACTCCACCGACAGGCTTCAACCCTGAAAATAAAGTCCCYGGGAGCCTTTGCAGCTTTTAAACAACAGAGTAAAAACACTCTGCCAGCTCTTTTTAGCCTTTAGTTTGAGGTAGCTTCTAGTTTTTATAAAGCCCCATACAATCTCTCCCCTCAGGTGGCCTGGAACAGCTCCAAGAGGCTTCCAGGAGTCAAAGGAACCCGTTTCAGCACAACGCAGGAAGGGGGAAACAAGTGAAATACATAACACACAAGCTTGCCACTATGAAAGCTGAGCCATCTGAGCCCYGGGTTTCAGAGGCTGCTCCGTGTCACTAAAATTAGCTTCCCAGAAGGTCCAGCRAGCTGCAAGCCTGGAATGCGATGGCTGTGCTCCAGGGGCACTCGTGGACTCAGCCCATGACCCAAAAGTAAGTTGAGGACAGGAGGGCTGGCTTAAACTGCAGTGTGACGAGACTTGCTGCTTCTTGTAAAGTCGGTGTTTCTATTTAAAAACACGTTTTTAGCTTTTATGACCCAGGTCACACACAGAAGCTCAATTCACCGGCAAGGTTTCACCTCAGTCCTCAGCTCTGAGGATACTGGAGACTAGCAACGATTATGAAAAAGTTACAACAGTTGCATATGAAGGTCACACTGCTTAAAAAAATGCAAAGGCCTCAGATTCAAAAGGAAAGAAGAAAGAAGGGTCTTTGTTATGTCCCCAGACCAATGTTTACAACTACCACTCTCATGGATACAAAGAGGTCACTTATGCACTTAGATGTATCTTGCTGCACACTTGCATGCTTACAGAAAGCAGTTATATATGGAAAGAATACATCTCCCTGGACTGCTTTTCACAAGCTTTTTTGTTTGTTTTTATTTTTTCTCCCCAAAATTCAGCTTCAATCCATAAGAATAAGCAGTTCTCCTCATTGCTGCCTCGGAGCGTGTGGCCGCGAGGAGSGGCTGAGTCACCCTGCTCCTGCCAAGGCCCAGCGTTATGTAATTAGAGCAGCAGCAGCAAAAGGAACAGCCTTTCTGTAGCATCTTTCCTTGGATGACTGAATGCTTAGCAGAGATTAAATCTGTTAAATTACATATAATGACTTTTGTTTAAGATTTAAAAACATAATAATAATCAAAAGATAGTTTAAGGAAAGCTAGATGGAGAGAAGACTACAGGGCCAAGCAGCCTAGCCTAGTAATGAGTCATGCTCAAGATCACTGCCAATATCTTAGAGATGTTTTGTTTCCATTAATTCTGGAGAGCAAGGATACAGCTGAGGTAAAACAGAAGGGTCAAAAGTATCTATATATGAAAAGAAAAAGCATAGTCACTTGCTGCTCTTGCTGCTTTACCAAGCCCTGTATAACATTAACCCAGGTGGAAGGGGGAAAAGGTCAGTCTGCTGCTTCTAACAGGGTTTGTTCACTGTGGGTTCAGCTAAAACACTAGGCTACTATGTAAACAAACCTCAGCGGAGGGAATAAAGAACAGCCAGAAGAACCAGGAGCCTAAACCTGGCTCAAATACTTAGACCCAGCTCAGGCGCCTCTTGTGAGCCAGGTTTACCAGCAAGCGCAGCCAGCAGGACGTGTAACACAAATATGGACAGTGACAACTTTTCGCAGGGCCGTTATCAGGGTATTCTCTGAGTAGAGTCCAACTTTAYTATAAAATCTTGCAACCGAGTTGGTCCCAAGACGTGGCCCACGGCATCACACTGCGCGGAGGAAGGAGCTGACAATTCCCTCACAGGGTTTTCAAGCAAAGGCACCACACGGGTCCAGGTTCTCCTGACAGGGAGCGTTGGGAACTGGCAGCGGCTTCCTGGTTTAGGAGATGAAAATAAAACTGTGAACACAAAAGAAAACAACCAAATGTAACGCAAGGTTATCCAGACGACCAAGCAACTGCCAGCCACATCACTGCTGCCTTCATCTAGTTTCTTCCTCCTTTAATGCATATCTGTTTTTAGAGTCCTACTTTTGTCCAGAAAAGCTTCATTTTTAAGAAACCATGTATTCCCTTTATTACCAAAAAAAGGTCAAAGTGGTCTGGGATTTCTCCTGATAGAGCAAAAGGATAATTCCTAATTATTGTCTCTATAAGTCCTAATTACTGTCCCTTTTGCGCAGTTTCCCCTCTCTCCCTTCCCTTTTCACACACACCCTCCTCCTCCTCCCTCCTCCCTCAGCCCTCCAAGCTCTCACCTCAGATCACACGTTTGTGCCACGGCCATGCCCGGAAATTGCCTTGATTTCCTTCACCTCCGTACAGAGGAGCCCTCGTCCCAGTTACACGTGCAAGTCCCGAGCAGCTGGTTCCTTGAAACCYAGAGCCACCTCCAATAACCGCTTTCCACCAACCCCAAGCCAACACACAGCTTCCAACACACTTCTGCCAGCTACAAGCTGCTTCCCCAGCAATTATAATTAAATAATACCATAAAAGCAAAGGAGGGTCAGGTCAGTTACAGGAAAATTGCTAGTTGCCATTAATTATTACTTAAATGACTGCTTAGCTAACCTTACTAAAACAAGAACCAGATCCTTCACAATGGGGAAGCCAGTTAAAAACAGTTTTAATAGTGACCTCTCAACAGTGCTACAACTCTGTTAACTCAGTGTAACGTTCCTGGAACAAGAAACCACTATACCATTTTTCTGCCACTCCTTCTAAAAAAATAAGAAGGGTTGTATCCATAACACCCGATGCACCAAGCTCCAAAGCAAACGGCAGAAAATTTCTTCATATTTATTGTTGACTGTTTCTAATGAACAGACGTTGCTCTGTTTCCAAACAGAAGGTGGACTGTTCAGGCAGCRACCGAGAGCTCCAAGCTGGAAATCCCAACCGTGCAGCAAGGAGACACCCACTCGCTTTATTTAGTGCCATTTATTTTAAAACTCTTCATCCTATACACRGCCAAAACATCCAGATTAGTGGCCAAAGCATCAGGGATTAAGGAGAACTTTTGCATGCAGCTGTTTCTGCCCAGGGACACTATCCAGCTTCAGCTGCACTGAGAAGACCCCACCAATTTGCTGCTCTTGGTGGCCTTCAGGCGATGCCTTCTTTTTAAAGATGACCCCAGGAGGTTAATTAAAAGACAGGGTGTTTCAGGAAATGATGCTGGAAATTCAGCAGGGATCATCTTTCCCACATGTCAGGCCCCAAGGCCACTGCTCCGTATAGGGCAAAATGCAGTTTTGTCACCTGCAAGCACTTCAGACAAGTGCAAGTTCCCATATTCCTCCTTCCCCTCTCCTCCTTTTTCCCCATCCTCCCTAAAAAAAGTGGAGAAATTTGCCAACATTCACCAAAAAAAAAAAAAAAAAAAATTCCAGCAGGTAAAAACTTGGGGCTATGAACAGACCATAACCTTGTGTGCTATTAACTGAGGATTGATTGATTTAAGGGAGGAGAGGGAGAAGAAAAGTGTCAGTGAGAGAACATTTAGCATATATATGGAGATATCAGTGAAAATCTGAAGTAACTGGGCCTTATGTAAAGAGAGAAGTGGAAAGTGGCTGGTCACAGACGAACAGTGACACTGGCTTCCAGCTGACGCTGCTACAGAGGCCRTCAGGGTCTTACTCAACATCTTCTGTGGAAAAAATATGTATTATGTACTCACTTTGACTTGGAAATTCCCATGAAAGATGGTTTTCCACACACCAGTTCACGTGCCAAGGCCGGCATGCAGAGCAGAACCCTCCTGGCTCAGCCCTTCCTCCAAACCAAGGGAAATAGTGGAAATAAGAACTTTGGAGGCCAGGCACATATGAGACTATGTAAAGTGAGGGCACCTGCTGGCTGACCACTCTGCTTCTCTTCCTTTATTCCTTCCTTTATTCCTTCCTTTATTCCTTCCTTTATTCCTTCCTTTATTCCTTCCTTTATTCCTTCCTTTATTCCTTCCTTTATTCCTCTTCAGTTCCCACAGACACAAGTATCTACAGCACCTCTCAGATGTGTTACCCTGAAGAAAGAGACTAGAGCTGACAGGAAAATTGGGAATTTGATTAAAAGCCAAATGCGGAGCTTGCGTGGAAAACAACTCCCAGCTGGTAAAGTAGAAATGTCTTTTAAACACTTTGGRTTTTTCACATCTGCTTGAATATATGGATAAACACTCCAATCTTAATGGAACGTTTCAACTTTTTATTTCAGGCTGAAATTTTCTCATCGGAGGAAAAAGTTGGTGTCATTATGGCTGCTTCCCTATTGCCTGGGTTAAGAACCCATCCATCCAAATCTAGGAAAAATATACTAGAGGATTTAACGATTTAAACTGGGCAAAATTGTTATATCTATTTAATACTGATTAACTAACACCACATCTCTAAGCTAAAAAGGGGATGCTTCAACTCTGTTTCCACCAGACACTCTATARAGCGTCAAGACCACCCAAACAACTCATTCTCAATGGGAGCCAACATATCCCCTAAATGAATATGGGACATTTTAATGTAACAGTAAGTGAAAGAACATGACTTTCTACCTCCTCAGGAAAATACGGGCTAATTTCATATTCCTAGGTATTAACAATGTGCCAATGGAAAAGGCACCTTGGTTTTCTAATGGTCAGGCTTCCTTGGCGGGYGGCTGGCTAAGCCAAGCAAGTCCAGTTGGGAATTTGCTGTGGGAATTCAGCTCCCCCCATGCTGTGTTTGCTACCACAACAGCAAAGAGTTACCTCACTGTAACCTTTTATTAGTTACCACCAATAARAATAGTGCTGGTAATACCATTTCAGCAAAGTTGTAGCTCCAGGACAGCGCACATCCATGAAAGAGGGGCACCCTGGTGAATGCACCTCAGTGTAACCCCACAAGTCACAAACCCAGCGCTGAATTAACTCACGAAACGCAGGCTGTGAATAAAAGCCAAGAAGAACCAGCTAACTCCTTACTAGTTGTATCTAKTTTTTTTTTTAAACAGTTCTCCATGCTGGCTTAACGAAGAATATAAGTCTTTTTTTTTTTTCTCTCCCCTTTCATGTTTAGCTATAGGTGGAATTTTTCATTAAGCTTGGATTTGGGATCTAAGCTGGAAAACCAAATCGGAACTTCCAAACTCTTACAGTACAGCTGCTTAACATAAAAGCCCACGCAAGGATCCGTAGSTCCCTGGGTTAAAAGTAGTTCAATTCCCAATTTCCTCGAGTCGCCGGGAAGCCGTGCACGTTTTGGAAGGATCCTCCTTACGTGCCCTGTGGCTTCGCCAGCTGCTCCGGGCTCCAACTTGCACRAAGTGGCAACACCTGATCCTGGGATCCTGAACGCTCCGCAGKGGGGACACAAAGGGAGGTCTGTCCYGACGGGCTCCGGCAGCATCCAAACCCACGGCTTTGTCTCGCCTGAATTAAGTCAGCGCTTCCTGGCACATCCTAGTTCCAACCCGGGCACTTCCCAGCTGCTCGGACAAGCCGTCAATGCAGATCATCGTGGCAGTGCAAGGAACGCAGCTCATGGTCCCCTCAYGTCCTGCAAGTAGCACAGACCTCCTCGAAACATTTTAATCTAAAATCTCTTCCACGCTTCTTCCAACCTCTGTCRCAGAGGGTTAAGTTTTCCCTTACTGTGTGTTTACACTCAGGACCACAGGAAAAGCAACTGGGATGGCTGCAGTCCCTGCACTCAAACCCACAACCAGGTTACCACAGTGTGAGCATTGGGCATTGGGAGAGACAAAAACTGCACCAGATGAACAGGGACAAGTGGCTCTGCATGGGGAGGGGTGTCATACAGGGCACACAAGGTTCAGTACTGAACACAACCAAAAACTTTGGGGAAAAAGAGGAAAAATGTGCACACAAGACAATACAGTAACAACGTAATATCCTATTATAGGATTATCCCGTGCTAAGGCCTGCACAGCCCTCTCAAAGGCTCACACATTTATTAAATTTGTTATTAGTCAAAGCCATTTCAGAATATTTCCTGATCAACGTCAAGAAGGCTGATCAGTTTATGTTACAGCAAATTGCAAACGTTGCATCACAAACTGCCCTCTGCCTACCACAGCGCTGCACAAAAGCAGCATTTCAGCAAAACCCAACCCCAGACCAGCACCTCAAAGCACAGACACCTCAACGACCAAAGCGCCATATGGCAAGCACAAAGGCCAAGTGGTTTGACCAATTTTGTTTCCACATAAAACAGCTTTTTTTAAGCACCACAAACAAAGAAGTCTTTCTTTTTTGGGCAGGGGAGGGGTAGGAAGTTGTCYGTTTATTTTAAGATATGGTTAACATATTTAAAGAAGGAAAAATGTATGTTTGTGCAAAAATTTAGTAATGCAAAAGTTTCCATGTAAGATTTAATCAGTTTCACTGCTGAACCTGAAAACTAAAGCAAGGAAGAACAACATTAAAGCTCTTCTGGTGGCTCTTAGGCAAAGCTCATCACATGAATAGTCAGAAGGGTCTGTAGGAAAAGAACAAATAAACAGCGTATTTCCCAATTACAGAATTAACCATTTCTATGCCCAACAATTAAGAACCAATGGCTGAAGAATGGGAGCAAAACAAATTGAAATTATAAGGCATAAACACAGAGCAGGGAGTGGGATTATTCTGGAATAAATGGAGAGGATTTGGAAGTGTCAGGACAGGTCTGGTCGAGTTTCGCATGCGAAAGCCCTTGGTCATTCTGTATTCAGGTTAATTTTCTTCTTTTTAATATTTTTTTCAGAAAAAATATTCAGAAAAAAAAATCGTATTTCTGTATTAACTGGGCATTTGCCAATGCTGGCACACTGGGGACCCTGGTACCCAGCACCATCCACTCAAAACTAAAACCTTCCYTTGAGGTATCTCCCGCAGAGGCAGACTCTAAGTTTTCCGTCCAGCAGCCCTTTTCATCCACCAACATTAGTGCTCACACATCAATGCACCCACGTTTTTGCCAGTGCATGATTTATCCTACTGGTTTCTCTTCCTGTATTCCTTCATCTATTCCACACGTCTCCAGAGAGGAGCTCTCAGCCTCGTCGGACAAACAGATATGGAAAATAAACCTCTAATTCATACGCTGGGTTAACAGTAAATTGAGTTAGAAAGAAAACCTCTTACAATGAGCAGAATACATGAAYACCTGAAACCCTGGGTTACAAGGTAACCTTGAAAACATGGCTTAAGATGACTGTCAAATCCTTCCTTCCACAGCTCTGTGGGTGGCATTCAAAAGCATGCAGGCRGCAGAGGCAAATCGTGCAGAAATACAAGACAACTAAGTGGCCAGCACAGTATTAATGGACAATAAAAATGAAGAAACAAAGCAAAATTCCTACGTTTTAAAGAAATCAGCTTGAGCAAGCTGAGAGCAAAAACAAGGTTACAAATTTAAAGCTTGAAATACATTTACTATCTGTAATCACGTATCATAAGTATCTGTAATTAATACACTACATTAAAATAATAGCAGTTGAGTATTTCGAACAGAAAGTTGACCAACAGCCAGGATCCCACGGTTTATTTTTATTAGCAGGATGGAAATGTAACACAGAGCCAATTCATGGGCCATTTCTGAGCAAAGCAGAGGGCCTCCCACATACACTGCGATGCTACAACAGCCTTCCACCTTCTTCTTACCAAGGAGGCAACAAAACAGAGAAGCTAAAGCAATGTCAAGGAGCACGTCMGGAGTATGTTCTGACCCACCAAATAGTCCTCGGTTAGGCCCATAGTCTTGCCCATGGAAGTCYAAGCTTAAGAGRAAAAAAAAAAAAGCACTAAAAAACTTCAGTCACATTTCCTTGAAATATCTGATAAGACTGGGRACTCGCTCACATGTCCTTGTTGCAACCTGAGAAATGGAAAATAGATGCCCTCCAAAAGAGAKGCAGATATCATCGACTTGTGAGCATTTTCCTCAGTCTACCAGTACATTCCTCTGTTTTAAATGCACTGAACTTCAACCAGATACCTCTTACACAGATATCAGGCAGGCACCCAACAACACAAATCAAACAGTGTTAACTTGGCCCAGGGCTCCACAGAGACCGAATGGGCACAGAGACTCGGAGAAATGAGTGAGGAGAAAACAAACAACAAAGAGATAACAGATGCCTGAAATTTAAGTTTGTTTTTCAGAGCTGTAACCGGACAAAAGCTGACAGGACACAAACTACAACTGATCATGCATGAATTATAATTGCCTAAGAGTCATGAGAAAGTGCTCCACAATCACCAAGCGATGCTTTGGGTTGAATTCACAAGATTATTACGTGAAGCACGTGATAGAACAGTGATTATTGTGTGCACTTCTTTCTGGATTACAGAAGATATTGTTTGAACAAAACAGAAAAGCTGGAAGAATGCAACACAGAAACTGCCAGAAGAGGGGAACAAAGAGACATAGTAATGCTAGGGGATGGCTAGGAAGAGCAGGAGTAGCTAAAAAGCAACATTAAATAGRGCTGGGGATTAATTACTCCCATCAGCTCAGCCAAAAGAACAAAYGAGCTTAAACTGTGGCAGAAGAAATGCAGGCAAAGGGGACTGCCRGTAGTGCTGCCAGGAGAAGAGCAAGGGGTGTTATCCATCACCCGGACCTACAAGTGCCTCCACAGCAACACTGCAGCTGCCACAAAACATGCCCCAAACCAGGAGGGGCCAGGGAGGATGGACCTGGCAAAAGGACAGAGTAGTCACCAGGCAAGAGCTGGTTGTCCAGAAAGGCCGYGGAATTGTCATCCTCGGAGGTCTTCAAGACCCCACTGCGTAGAACCCTTTGAATTTAGTTTTGACCTTGCCTTGAACCGGGGGCTTGGCCAGAGAACCTTGTGAAGTCCTTCTAAGTGGAATTAGTCTAAGTTTAACCTTCCAAATCCGTAAGGCTTCGTTATTCATGGGGATGCTGTCACACCTGSATAGGCATATTCTGACCTCCAGATTGGATTATTCAATCAGGCTGGATACAGCCTCGGGCATTGGACATGTAGCCTCACAGAATTAGTGACTGTTGAGACAGACAGGACAGGCAAGGGTAAGAGCTCATTCACCCCTCCAGATAACTACACGAGGCAACATTTCTCCCCAAAACATGGCAGATATCAGTTTAAACTTTTTTTTTTTTTTTTTTTTTTTTTGGTAGAAAGTCTACAATTTTGTTGAATTCTACATTTCTACAAGCAAATTGTTTCAGGACATCTGTCCTTACAATAGATGTTTTTGTCCTTCCAAATTTATATTTTCTTTATTGTAATTCAAGTTTCTTACCAAGCTCACCATGAACTCAATTTCCCTTCTACTTTGCACCTGCAGGCACGCTGGCCCATTTTGCACTCAGTTATGATCCAAAACACAGGTAAAATCACTTAAAGAAGCCCCCTCGGCCCAAGAAAACATTTCATCATTCAGTAGCCACAAGAGCTAGAAGTCCAGAGCCACAYTGGACCTTCAGGGGGCTGAGGGCACAAAACAAAGTACTTTCACCCAAAGCTGCCAYCTCCAGAATGTTTCTCCCTCTTTTGAGGCTACCAAGGCTCCACTTATTGACATTTAAAAAGGAAAATGAAAAGCCCATCTGCTCCCCAATGGCTTTGCTGACAGTGATGGAAAGTATCTCCTGCTACACTTCGATGACCAGTCAATGTAGGTCACTGGGGAGGGGAGGGAAATCACATGGGGGTTTCTTAAAAACAACAACAACAGGAAAACCAGCCTAACTAAATGCCAGTTTACCTGTCAATACTAGTTCAGACCTACCCAGTCTTATCCCAGACTTTGTTTTTAAGAGTTCACTGAACACCAATCCACTTTTGCTGAACTCCAAGTTGTGCTAATGAAGATGGAAACAGCAATTTGGGTGTTCCTGAGTGATGGGCTGCCTGATTAGCTGAGGCAGAAATGTAAGCTGCACTTTAAGAGATAGATATTAAACAGGTGGCCTTCTCTCTGACCCATTACTTTTGCAAACCCTGTTGGGGGTAGACTCCTCCTCTCCTGCCTCCTGTCTAGAAAGACACATATTCAGACATCTACATCCCTTTAGCATGAAAACATTTTCTGGTCCTTAAAAGGTTCCAAACAATTTACTCAGAAAACAAATCAGAATTTCTAAAGAGTAATAATTATTCCTTATCTCAATAATTCTAACTTACTGAAAAAAAAAGGAAGATGTATGTTTATGTGCTATCAAGATCCCTAGTCTGAGAAGTAATATATACATGTAAGACTTGTGTGTTTTGTTTTAAAAAAAAAAAAAACTCACATTACAGGACCAGATTCTAAAAACAATGATTTCTCATATACTTAAAATTAAAGACTAAACTTCAAAAGAAACAGAACTGAGCACAAGCAGTGAAATATTCTTTACCTGGATAACTTAGGCAGAGTGCAAACCAAAGCAATGTATGCTTTGCTCAGCAGGTTAAAAAAAGGATTGGTCAGCTGTTTACTATGGATCAAAGGGTCTGATACAGACATAACTTTTCTGTTCACACAGAAACAAATCAGGGTGTTAAAAAAAGGCAGCAAAGCAATATACATGCTTTAGAAATACAATTTTTTTTAAAATTCTAACACCACAGGGCTCACAGTTTCATAGACTGTAGTGACTAACTCAGTTGTTTCAGTAGCAGTTGCTTTTTTCTTATGCTGCTGTAGTAGGTTTTATGTCACACCAGGAGTGTTCACCATACTCTGAAGTTACATCTTTGCCTAGAGAAGGGTATGGTACAATTGTGAGATGACAAACTCATAGAATTCCAGAATGGTCGAGGTTGGAAGGGACCCCTAGAGATCRTCTAGTCCAAGCCCCTGCTCCAGCATGGATAGGCGGGGGCACGGGACACCCAGAGCACGGGGCACAGGGCGGCATCCAGGMGCCTTTGGAAGATCTCCGGAGAAGGAGACTCCACAGCCTCCCTGGGCAGCCTGKGCCAGGGCTCTGGCACCCTCACACCAAACAAGTTCCTTCTCACACGCAGATGGAGCTGCCTGGGTTTCAACTTGCACCCATTGCCCCTTGTCCTGTCACTGGCCAYCACTGAGAAGCGCTTGGCCCCTTCCTCCCTACATTCTCCCCTCAGGTACATAGACATATTGGTCGGATCCCCTCTCAACCTTCTCTTCTCCAGGGCCCAGCTCACTCAGTCTTTCCTCATACGAGAGATGCTCCAGTCCCTTCATCATCTCTGTCGMTCTCCACTGGACCCTCTCTAGAAGCTCCACRTCCCTCTTGTCCTGGGGAGCCCAGAGCTGCCCCCARTGCTCCAGGTGCGGCCTCCCCAGAGCTGAGCAGAGGGGCAGGATCYGCTCCCTGCCCCTGCTGGCAACATCCTCCTGAWGCAGCCAGGAGCCAATTGCCTTGTGTCAGTGGATCACGGCATGGGTAGTGGCGACATTTGGAAAAGAACAAACAAGGCACAGAACAGACTCACTACCTACCCTGACATCCCCCTCATTCTCATGCAGGTGAGAGAGGCAGCAACAGAGCTATTCCATCCTTGGGGGGCAGAATCAAACACGAACTGGAGAAAGTTGTTGCTACAGCGGACAAATCGATATTCCTAAATGAGAGCTTAGGAAACTCAAACACCTTGGAAACTCCAACTACTCAGAGTGACACACAAAGGTTCATCTCCAAACCAGTCCCTCATGCTCAGTGCAATCAGGGTCCAACAACACAAATGCTGTGAATTGCCAGCTTTGAAAAAGAAATCAACTTAACTAACTTGGAAACCAACTTAAAGAAGATGTCTAGAGAGTTAATTTTTTACCACTTTTCTTAAAGAACACATGGACTATCCATCAATATGAAGCCAAGCACTTCAAAGAAAGGAAGTTTCTCTGGGTTCCTACGCTGGAGTTGTACTGCACATGGGAAGTCTCTTATCAAGTGTGCTAGTGACAACAGAATAAGGCAAGACTATCAATTTCATTACTTGTAATACAGTTACAGATTATACTCTCTTACATATTTTTTAAGCTATTACTGATAGCTCTTTATCAATGACATTAACAAATYGCATCCTTCAGCATAATCTCTTGACATATGTTAATGCTATGTAGCTATACAGTTTTCAGCTTAAGGTATCCCCTTAACATGGGAAGAAAAAGACTTAAACTATCACGGTTGGAACAGAAGGGAATGGGGGAGTGGGAGGAGTCGGTGAAAGCAATTTAAAAATGCACAGGGCACAAAGCAGACAAAAGGCCAAGAGCTGCTGGRGGCCTGGCCAAAGACATGAAAAGTCTTTGTTCCAAGCCCCAGGTTAATTAGGGAAAGGGAAGCCTGTTTGATCAAACTGCCCTGTTATCAAACAAATAGACCAGTAAACAACAACAAAAACCAAAAAGAAAGCAGAACTCTACAAAATCTAAAGTTTCTTGTAAAGAATTAGGCATTTGTTAATTCATTAAAAAAAGAATGAACTATGTGTAGTGTGTGTAATGAATGCAAAAATGATCAGCAAGACATCAAAAATTACCTGGACAACAGAGATAACAGAGACATGGATAAATTTTCAAAGCCAACCATGGAAAGGAACTCAGGTTGGGTGCATAAAACCTCCTGTGGGTAACACATCCCGCCAATATTCCCTAAGGTCTTGGTGCTCTCGGCTGTCCGTGCTGCGGCTGCACAACCCGCAGACCCAGGGGACACGAGTCATCCCTCTCTGTTAGGCAGGGCTGAGGAGGTGAAAGTCCCGCTTGCCAGGACAGCAAGCCCAGCCTGTGGGTGTTGATCTAGCGGAGGAGAGGGCAGGAAGATCAGGGGAGGGAAAGGGGGGAGGATGGGCTGGGAATTGCTCCATCAGTGAGGGACTTTTCACAAAGTGCTGAGGATAATAAAGATAACCAGGGACCAAACGGGACTCCCCCTGCTCCTCTCTCCTTTCTTCCATACACAAACCATCTAGAAAGTATTTTATACTGTGTATACTTTGTTAATTCTGGTTGTCTTTGAATCAGCAGCATTGCTGTTCGGCTTCCAATATTATTGATATTTCACATCAAGTGACATTAAAACCAAGCTGCTGTTAATGCTGAGCAGAGAATCATCGCTCTGTACCAGCAATATCTCAGTTCAGAAAGGTCATCGTTTCCAGGGCCAACATGAGCACCTTCCAAGAAGGAAAAGTATCAGATCCACGTCCTTTGACAAATATGCAAAGCAATGCGTGCTCCTCAAATATTTTAAAATACAACTTGAACAGACCTTCTCTACACACCACAAAGTCATCCTGGAACTGGCGGTAAAGCCCTTTCACCCTCCTCCATTTGCATTTTGTTGCGATGGTGGTAAATGCACCAAACACGAGATCAGGCCGCTCAAGTGAAGCCCTTTCTGCCTTTGGTCACACTGGAGCAGCCACAGGAAAGTTGCACCATGAGACTTTAAAAAAAAAAAAAAACAATAAAAGGACAGGAAAGAAATCAAAGTTTCAAGCAGTTTTCAAAGTGAGAGGAAAGAATATGCAATTATGTAGTTACTGATGATGGAGTTGTTTTGGTTTTATTTGTTTTTTAAACAAAAAGTTTCTTGGTTTTCAGGTCAAATGTTTTTATCTTCCTGTATTTTACTATAACCTAAAAGTTCCCAGCTGCAGCAGCCCCGCCACGGGACGCTCCCAAATCCTTTTCTCTCCCKCAGAGAAGGTGTTTACGCCACAGGAGTGATGAAAAAGGAAGTTTGGTTCCTAGAAAGCCAGACCACAGACTCCAGCCTGCCCCGAGCAATATCAGTTACGGGTGATGGAGTCACATGCGATGTAACCTGAATTAATTCAGCAGCAGATGGTGTTGTGTGTTTTTTACAGCCCAAACACAAAGCTAAACATATGGATGAGGTGGAGTGAAGTTTCAGGGAAGGAGAAGGGAGGATTTGTTTAAGTTATGGAGCAAAGAGAACCATGAAAGCTAAAAGGAGATAGGCAACGTGATCTTTAAAAACTAAACCTTTGAGGCTTTCTATTCACAGCCGCTCCCAAAAAGCAGTATTTCCTCGTGCTTAACACGACCAAAAAAATAGTATTTAATAGTACTGAATGAATTTGCTTGCGTACTGCTAGACTGCTGAATTCCTTTCATAYAGTTATTTTTGAGACCTTCTCCCCAGAAATCTGCCACAGCGTCATGTGATTTTAACAGGATAATAACTAAAGAAATAAAGAGAGAAAGAMAGACATTAGTTCAGTTCATTTTTAGGAAGGCAAGGACAGTACTGTAATCCTGTGCTGTTGCTTGTCTTCTCAGGGGATGATTTATATAACATGGGAATGCTGAGCACTATATAGGAAGCCCGAAAGGGTCCCCCTGCCCTGCAGAGCTCGCAGCGCAAGCCACAGAAGGCAGAGYCCTTCATCCCACACCGAGGAGCATTTCAGAGGCTTAACCACAGGCACGAGCGTTTGCAGAAGCGTAGCCCAAGAAAGAAAATCCAATTGGGCAGCAGAGTGCTCCAAAATTCACCTGCCACAAACACAGCTCATGTCGACTCAGCTGCTCTCATCCTTGTGCTTTTAATAGTGGCTCAGCCCTGCACCACCGAAGAGAGCTCTGGCATTAGAACTTTTAATTTGTCAGCTACACTGCAGTTACTAAACAAGAAAGTTTCCTCCAAGTTTCCTCAAGTGATGTATCACATTCTGAATCCAAGCTCCACACTTGGCAAGCATCAAGATTTCACCTCTGGGAAGAGGTGTCRCACGTTTGCAGGCATCCCTCGAGGAGGCGGTGAGGAGGCCGCTTTGGAAGTGATCCAGGGAAGAGCCGGGTGGCTGGATCCCACTGGTGTTCCAGGCATATGAGGAAGAAGGAAGCAATGATCGTTCTTTGACTACTCAAATGTATCCGATAAATATACTGTTTCCTATCTTCTCTTTCTTGTGGTTCCTTGCTTTCCACTCACGAGCACKTTTTTAACGTCTTTATGAGTTAAGGTCCTACCTGTGTCACCCAACATGGTCTCAATGACCCCCTTACTTTTCTTSATTACTGTTCAGCTGCCACAGCTACCCATCTTTTCATACAATTCTTCTCTTCATGGCTTCTTGCTTYCCTGTAGCCTCTTAAAAAGCAGCATTACAAATCAGCACTAAAGCTCATCATCTCTGTGCCTCTGGCTTCCCCTGACTCAGAATGAATCAAGGCCTTCTCCTGGAGGAAGAGGAGATGGATTCAGCRTTCCAGAATTTTGACATCTTCTCCATACCAAGCAGATGCATCTAGCAGACATCTTCCCATGCTTCAGCAAACAGGTGTCCTCCAAGGAAGCCCTCCAGATGAGCTCTAGCCTAACACTCAATCCAGGAGATCTCCAAGAGTTCCTTCCCTTGTTCACTGTRTGTCCAAACACAGAGGACCTAAACCCAAACCCTCTTGTTGTCAGATCAGCACCTCTAAGAGGTCCAGCTCCACAGTTGGGAGGCATCTGGATGGAGAACAGGCACTAATTCTCACTTGCTGTTCAATACATGCAAGTCAGCAAACATCTGGTTGATGAAAGTACGAGCGGTTCAGGGCACTGACATAGCCCAAATTCCAATCCCTGGAAAGTTCATACAATAAATCTTTAATATAGGATCCTAGCACAGGTTACTGGCACCAAAGATCCTGATCTTAAGCCAGAACTTCATCTACCCAACAAGTGGGAAGCTCAGATGCTATATTTGGGTCGTGGGCACCACTAAAGCAGCAAGACAAAACCTTTGGGAGCTACGTCCCTTTGTTCACTCGGCTGCAGTAACAGCTGCCTGTGGTATTTACACCATTCACTTTTGCCGAGGCAGTTTCAGGAAATCCTCTAACACTGAGAAGTCATCTCCACAAGGAAGATGGCCATTTCAGATCTAAAAGAGAGTAGCTTTTACATTTAGAAACAGTCATCTGATTAGATAACTATCACGGGGCTCTCCAATTTCAGCTGAAAAGCACTATACACAGCCACACAGAGGAATGCAAAGAGCAAAGCCCTTTTCGAAAGTTGCACAGAGTCATCAAGTTTTAAGTCCACAAGTCTTTTCAGTGGAGATTGACAATAGGAAAAGGGCTTTTTTTTTTCTCCCCCTTTTTCTCTTAATTGGGCAGTTTAACATGAGTTGCTGGATTAACTGCCAAACTATTTTCAGCTTTCATGCTTCACTTGGCTGAAGCACTCAGCTCATCATTCAGAAACCCATTATTACATTGAAAAAAAAATGGGGAACAATTAGCATGCAAGATGACAGCTTAAGGTGGAGCTAATTGGAAAGTATGAAATAGTTTTCAATTGTGCTGTGTACAATTAAGTGAGATAACCACGTTCTGGGAAAAAACAGTTTGCTAAACAGCTTCAATGATGTCTACCCTATAAGCCACGTCTAAAGTTTAAGCAAATYCAGTTTGCAGTAAAATTAATGTTACATTGGTTTCAAATATCTGACTTCAGTTACCTCTGCTTGAGTTACATACCACCAGCTAGTCCTGCTGTAGAGCAACGCCTGCTCCAGAAATGTACCTGTGAAAGACTCAAATTCACCTCAGGAATGGAGATGCATTCATCACATGAAAACACACAAGCAGAAAGAGCAGGAAACAAAGTCTGCAGACAGAAAATAGTTCCCCATGCTCCTCTTCGTGATTTCTGAGCACAGAGAGAGAAATCTTGTGCAGGAATAGTTAGACTTCCAAAAGGAAGGAAGCAGACAGGAGGAAAAATGTGATCTCTCATCACCACTGACCTGCACTCAGAGCAGGCTAAAGATGTCAGAGGATGACTTTACAAAAATGCACCTGGTAACATCTGCAATTTCTTTTCCAGAGCCATTCCCATTTAGCTAGCTGCTCTGAATTCACTTTTACAGGGTCATATGCCATGTATCCTTTCTAATCTATTTATCACACATCTGCAGCTACAAACCCATCTGCATCAYTAGGTTTTATTTGGTTCCCAGTTACAACAAACCTATGCATTTGCAAGTGTATTTCCACATCGCTATTTCTTTTGGCTCAAAACATATTTAATATTTTCTTTAAATGACAGAGCAGTCAGCCTGTAACACACCCTATTTTTAGGATCACACCTATCTCATATTTTCCTTTTTGAAAACACAGCCTAATTACCCTATGGAATAAAACCTCCCAGTACTTCGTGTGCAAAACGCTTCAGCAGATGACAACACTCTCAAAAACATCTCTTTCTCCACCAAAAATGATACTGCAAGGGGTAAGAGACAGACACCCCCATGGTGGTTCAGGGGCGGCGTTTTGCTGTTGGACAGAAATGTTTTTGAGCTGTTACACACATCCCAACAACAGCATCAATAACATTGCCTATCCCTATAGGGATATACCCCTAATAACAGCTTTCTGAAAGGTAGAAAAACAAATCCACCTTCTTTCCTTCTCCTAAAACACCTGGTTTGTCTAATGAAGGGGAGATGTGTGTAGTGGTTCCAAGGAGCYGATGGAAACAGAACTTGCCCTAAAGTCTGGTTTCTACCTGCATGACACTGCAAGTGCAGCAGCTCTAATGCAAAGACTCTTTAAAGGAAAGRAAGGAAAACATCGCTCAGCATCACAGTCAGCCCCTCAATATTGACAAAACATAAAAACTGCCTTTCATAGCCGAACCGTRTAAAGGCATCTGCAGAATTAGGGCATCCATGGGCTAATCTGGAAGTGCTTCAAAGAACAAAACAGTAGCTTCATATGAAGAAAAATAAAGAAAAAAAAAAARRWTWAAAAARGGGGGRRGGGGSMAAWKSMMCSRWWAAMMRSMRRWTWWTWWYYKRRRWTWWAAAAAAAAAATAAATAAATAAAAAATAAAGGTGATTTCCTTCGCGGTAGCTGATGCTGCAGCGGGCTCCAGGCTCGGCTCCCGCCCCGTCTCCCGGGGACCGGCCCGTTCCGTGCGCGCTCCGGCGGCAGCTCCCG
>NW_020455688.1:1233971-1291164 GCF_003342845.1 Nothoprocta perdicaria
ACACACACACACCTCACACACACACACACTGCAAACACACCCTACACACACAAACACACACCCCCACACACACACCTCACACACACACCACAAACGCACCCCACACACACACACACCCCTCCTTCACACACACACCAACTCACACACACACACACCGTGCACTCACCCCACATGCACACACACACCACAAACACCCCCCCACACACACACACACACACTCACACACACACACCGTGCACTCACCCCACATGCACACACACACCTCTCACACACACACACCCCACACACACACTGCGAACGCACCCCCGCCACACACACCCCTCCTTCACAAACACACCTCCCTCACACACACACCTCTCCTGCACACACACATACCCCACACCCCCTTTACACACACACCTCCCTCCTTCACACACACACACACCCCTCTCCTTCAAATACACACACACCTCCATCACACATGCACCACTATCCCTCCTTTACACACACACAGCCCTCCTTCACACACATACACACACACACAKCCCTCCATCATACACACATCCCTACCCCTCCTTCCGACACACGCACACCACACGGTGCTCTACACATGGTCGCTCGTCACACTCTGTGCTACAACACCTCTCCACACACAGCTCCGCGCCCTCACACATGCCTGTCTTACACACGTACACCCCTGTGCACACACATGCACAGCTCTTGCACACTTATCCACACACAGCTCTAACGCACAAACACATCACACACACGTCACTCACATCCCTGCACACACAGCTCTTTGCCCTCACACGTACAGAGCTACACACACACGTGTACACACACATGCCTCTTACACACATGGGAGTTACACACACACTTCACGATAGTTACACACACAGCTCTCCATGCACAGCTCTTCCCCTCACACACGCATTACACGCACACCTCTCTGCACACACATGGCAGTTACACACACAGGTCACACCCAGCTCACAATCACACCTCTTCCCCCTCACACCCAGCTCACAAACACCTCACACCCAGSTCACAATCACACCTCTTCCCCCTCACACCCAGCTCACAAACACCTCACACCCAGGTCACAATCACACCTCTTCCCCCTCACACCCAGCTCACAATCACACCTCTCCGCACACACAGCAGTTACACACACAATTCCCCCTCGCACACACGTTTCCACACACCCACACAGAGCACTGCACACACACTGCCAGCCGCAAACACCCYGCTCCCCCTTGGTTGCCTGTGCACACCCAGCTGCAACAAACACCTCCTGCTTCACACACCTCTCACACAAACACCCTTGTGCGTCTGAAACACACACAGCTCATCACACGCACAGCCCTCACACCCAGGCGCTGTGTGTGTGTGCACAGGCTGCTCCACGTGTGCTTAGGGCTACAGGCGCACACCCGCACGCACACCCGTGCCTCTCCTCGTGCCGGCTGTACCTGGCACGTGTGTTTGCCCAGGCCACCCCAGCTCGGCATCGCAGTCCTCCCTCCCCTAATGAAGCGCCCAGTTTTCAGCTGGAAACCGAGTGGGCGGGTGGTATTAATTTTTGATGCTAATAGTACCCCAGCCAGGAAGCAAGCCCGGTTGTTTTCCCCAAAACAACTCGTATTCTTAAGCAAGATTTTCTCGCAATAGGCCCCTTTTTGAATATGGAATGATATGCTAAAAGCCTTGCCCTGCAAGTTGCTTTGCTTCTGATAGTGCTGTTTACACCCAGGCCCAGGCCTGGTGAGGTCCTCCTGCAGCCTCCAGCCGTGTTCCTGGCTCTTCCAAGTGCCAAGGCCCTTCTCATCAGGAAGAATTCACTGTATTATTGCCTCCACTCTGTGTTTCTCCTTATTTTCTCACCCTTTTCTATCTTCTGCTCTTCATTTAGGAATTGTATAGGTTCTGCAAGACGGCCTGCTTGAAAGCTGGTGTGTGTGGCACACAGCTGAGGTAGCCCAAGATATTTTTAACTGAAAGACAGAAAAATGGGCACACAAGAAGTCACACAAGGCATCTGGTACAAGCAGAATAGACCCAGGTTTTCAGGTTTTCTTGGGTTTTCAGTCAGAAGTTATATTCTGTATTTCTCTGTTTTGGAAGCCAGACACTTTTTTTTTTTTTTTCAATATTTTAAAGGTAGGTAAGACAAAAAAATAAAGAAAAGGCTCCCTAAAGTGACTTGTATTAACACTCATGTGCAGTAGCCTCTAAGCAGAGCTGAGAGAGCTCCTAATTTAGGGCATTTCGAACTACCATGGGTTAAGCACCCCCTAAAAGTGTTGTGCACCTACCTGTCCCAGGCTGTTTAAAAGCCCTTGCAGCCCATCCGTGCCGAGCGGCCTCCCATTACATAATCAGGTTACCATCACTTATTTATATCAGATTTACAAACGGAGCTCAGGCTAAAGCCTCTGCGGCAGACACAGGAAGGACAAAGGTCACCGCGCTCTTGCTTTAATAGCAGGGCAGCTTAAGTAACTTGGAAACTTTCTGATCCAAAAGTATCCAGCAGTTCCCTCCYGGCTCAGCGGGAAGGCAAAGGCAGCCAGAGCCGAGTGCCCTCAGTGCTGGCCTGAACTGAACTGATCAGCTGAGCAAAAACCCCACAGAAAGYAAAAGCTGCCAGAGCCCTTTGTGCCTTTCCCAGTCCCAGACACAGCCCTGGAAAGAGAGATTTTTGCCCTTGCRATTTCTTTTTCTGACCCTCCTCTGCCTCCCAGACGTGTGCCTCTGCTCCACCACAGCCAGTGCTTTCTCTTCCACGCTGAAAATGAACTTAGTGAACCAAAAAATCCGGCAGAAGTCCTGCTGTGCCTGAAGGCATGTGGGCAGAGAGGCAGTTTTTACAYGTTTGAGGCCTTTGTGACAGAGATCTGTTACTCACATGGGAATTAAACAGCAGCCATAATCTTCAGGACTGTGCTACAACTATTATTTTTCTAATTTATGGTGTTTTCAGTCCTACATTTGATTTGGTACATGAATGTTTTCCACCCAAAATAGCTTAGSCCTGTACAGTCCTACTCCTCTGAAACTAATTTAGAAAGTTACTTTTAGCTTCTTCTCCTACAGATTGCCTCTTTTGTGACCATTCCTGCGTAAAGAAGGAAAAAAATGTCAATCCTGTTTCCTTAGTGAGAGCTTTTCACCATATTCTGAATTTCCAGAAAACATATAACTTTTTTATTTAAAAAATGCTGTATTTTTACTTTCCCTATTTTTTCTGTGCAAGGAGTGTTTTTACTCTACTGACTTAGCTGTCCCAGAAAACTGAAACTAATTCCCCTGTTTCACCTTTATTATAATGTCACTGCCCTCTGCTTTCCAGCATCCTATTCCTTTCATTGTGGGATCAACTTGAACAAATAAGGGCTCGATTACTCCCATTYTTTTATTGTCTAGATAAGTAAATAATCATTTTGCCAACAGTCTTGTTTGTCTTCAAAATAGCTATATAGCTGTTGTGCAGCCCTGGCAGGTTTGCYTCATCTCACAGCTAATGAGTGAGGTTTTCTGGAAACCCCTCTCGTGCCCACACTCATCGCCTCATCTCATCAGTGACTATTATCGTGACTATTAAATGTGTATACTAAATAAACCATTTTTAACCACAATGTATTCAGTGATTCTGGAAGGGCACACTATGAAACTTAAATATGCAAATGTGTTATGAAATATATATTCCAATGAGCATTTTTTTTTTCACAGATATTTATATGATAAGCTGTTTGGCAAATCTCAAGGGGAGATATTTGCCTATACAATTGATCACAGATTTTCTCTACAGTTTGATCGTTTGCCTGGTCTGTCATGATTTTTCATGGCCCCTTGACCCAATAATTGCTTGGGCTCTGTTATCTTCTGACACAGAAAGGCTGATAGGGCTTCCATGAAACTGCTGAGATCAACTGCTACTGATAGAAATCAATTTTATTTAAAAAGAAATTTAAAATTTTATTTAAAAAGTCTTCAACAACTGTTGAACACTAAGATTTAAGATGTCTATAGCCCTATAGGATAAAAGACACTGACCAAAATGAATGGATTTACACTGAGGATGAACATAGRTTTTATCTCACTGTTTCTAGAAGCTAACCAAAAGTGGAGCACAGTAAAATCTTGCAAATTCAGCCTGACAACTGTAAGTCCCTATAGATATCAGGGAATGAATATAAATAATGTAGATTAGAAGAAAAAAAGATCAGAAAGTGGCTTTTATAGTAATGTCATTTAGTTTAATTATTTATGATAGCACCACTTGAATCTAGCACTATATAATAAGAAGAAATTGTTTACATCTTGGCAGGACAAAGCTAAGGCTGTTACTAAATATCTCCTGAGGTGTGGGGAAGCCCTACAGATTTTTGCAACGGGCTCCACAGTGCTCATCAGACCCTTACAATTTGATTAAACCTGCATTATGCATCCTAGGCTTGATTCACTAGTGCCATGAAATAAGCACCAAATGCTGCTATTCCAGGATGACTGAATTCTATGCTCTCTACACCCTATTGTAAAGATTTAAAAATGTCCAGAGGAAGAGCCAAGTCTTGCCCCGAATGGGCAAATAGAGGCAAGGGGGAAATGGGAGTTGTAGAGAGCCACAGAAGAAGCGGGTGGGAGAAGCGATGGGCTGACTCCTGGGCCTGTGCTAAGGCCACTAGACCACACCTTAATGAGATGAATTATTAATACAGAGCTGCACGGGAAACTCTTTTCTAATGTCTCTCACAAGAACCAGCTGTTCAGACTTGACTGTATCACAGTTGCACAATGTAAGTTTTGCCTTAAGGATACAGTTACCCAATATGATGTTTTTTCCATAATACCCTCCTGATAGTAGGAACATCCTCATCCTTCCTCTGTCCTTCATGCCCTCCTATTAGTGCCAGGCTTTCAGTTTTGGTTCAGGTTGCACTGGAGTACTGTGTTCAGTTCTGGGCACCCCAGTATAGGAGGGACGTGGAGCTTCTGGAGAGGGTCCAGAGAAGGKCAACCAGGATGATYAAGGGAATGGAACATCTCTCGTATGAAGAGAGGCTGAGTGAGCTGGGCCTGTTTTCTCTGGRGAAGAGACGGCTCAGAGGGGATATGATTAATATGTATAAGTTCAGGAAGGGAGAATGCAGGGARGAAGGGGACAGGCTGTTTTCAYTGGTGGCCAGCGAYAGGACGAGGGGTAATGGCCACAAGCTGAAACACAAGAAGTTYCGTCTCCAGGTGAGGAGCAACTTCTTYACTGTKAGGGTRACAGAGCAGTGGAACAGGCTGCCCRGGGAGGTTGTGGAGTCTCCTACTCTGGAGGTCTTCAAAACCYGCCTGGATGCCACCCTGTGCCACATGCGGTAGGTGTGCCTGCTTGAGCAGGAAGGTTGGACTAGATGATCTGTAGAGGTCCCTTCCAACCTTAAATATTCTGTGAATTCTGTGAATCTGTGAGTGTGGCAGGCATTGAAAGTGGAAGGCACTCAAAGACCTGAGTCTCAACTGCACACAGTGAGCATATTAATTCTCCTCCTGGAGGAGGAGAAAATGTGTTTTACTTTCCCATAAGCATGTGTCAAAGTCCTAGCACCCTCCAGACAAATCATTTTTAAGTTCTGCGTCTGTGGTAAAAYACTCAGCTGAAATTAGCCCAAATGAGACCGGGAAATCTTCCCTTTCCCCGCAGAGCCTGCCAATTCCTGCCGGTGGAGCTTACTCAGTGCCTGGTTTTATGACTGCTCGGTGTAAATAACTTGCTGTGTCCTTCTCCCAGGCCTCCTCCCAGCCGCCTGCATATTCACCAGCCACAGTCTGTGCAAGTCCCACGTTGGGAGTCCTTTGTGTTGGGGCTTGTTGCACACATTTTCACAGCGACGTCCTGTTTCCTACCGCTGCCTAATTGCCATCCTTAGGCATTACCACAGGGAAAGCAATAAATAGTAATAACCAAAATATAAGGACGGAGAATAGGTGAAAAAAAGGACTAAATACTTAATCCCCAGTGGGACCACAAGCCACAGGCAGCACGGGAGGCTGGCAAGAGGGAGTGGGTGGAACGTCACCTGCATGGGAGAGGGCTGGGCAGGGCAGGAATAGGTCTTGCAAGACAAAGCCGAGTCTTTATTTTGATAGCATCATGGAGTTTATAAGMTGAGGGATGACAGCAGTAGATTAAACTTGGCATGAGCTGTCTTACTCTCTCAGTATGCAGTCTGTTGTGGCACTGGCTCCTGAAATCTAAAGAGAGGTTGGACACGGTGGTGCGGCGAGCCAGGAGGTGGGAGCAGCATCACACTTACAGTGACAGGCCAAATCACGTTGATGTCTGTGTTTGTRGGCTGGGGAACGAAGAATAGTGTTTGCTGCGGCAATGAAAGGGTTCTTCTTTACACAGCAGGTAATAAACTTRAGGAATTCATGGCCGGGGAGGCCGGGGAAGCGGCTATTAGCAGGGATTAGGCCCGTTTGTGAACAACGTGTCTATTAGCAGACAGTAAAAGGAAGAGGCAGTTGCAGGGACCATGTCTTAACGAACCGGAGGAAGAGGCCGGGATCACGTGGATCTTCCTACACAGCATCACGTGGATCTTCCTACACAGCATCTCCTGTGCTCGGGTTTGCTGCCTGGAGCTGCCTGTGCAAACCCGAGCCGAGGGGCCTGGCAGGGCCCGCTGGTGTCTTCAGACCTCGCAGCTCGCTCAGAGTCTGTGCACCCACCTGGTGCCCCCACAGGCTTAGGAGCATCCATCTGCCCCAGCACTGCATTCCTTAGGCTAGGTCCTTCCCTCTGCTTTCACACCAAAGTGGGCAGAGAACCTGTGTGATGAGCTGGGAAGGGAGCTCTGTGGAGCAAGAAGGAGCTGGCCTTGGCCAACTGCTCATTTCGGTGCAGGCGAATGATTGAAAGCAACAGGATGGAGAAATACTGAAAATTYTGTAAATGTAGTAAAGTCTGCAAATTTAGGCTTAGTAATTGTTAGCATATCCCAAAAGAGCTCACTCTCTGAAACTGGACAGGAATACTCCTTAATTACTCCTTACTTTCAGGGAAAAAGAAAGAKCTGACAACAGGCTGAAAGACTGGACCACAAACCAGCCAGCGCTTTCCAATCCTCTTTTTCTAGCTGGAGAGTCTAGCTCCATTTATCTTCTCCTCAGGCAGTCTCTGGGCATTTCCAACGCCTTTCTGTGGCCGTTTTTTCTGTTCTTTTTTGTTCCACATCTTTCCTGAGGTCAGGTGACTGGACTGGAAGCCGCTCTCAAGACTTGGCTGAGCTGCCCGTTTTTGCCATAGCACAATGAGGTCCTCTGTTTTTCCCTGTACTTTTGCTAATAAGCCCTAAGATTCTGCTTGTCTGCTCAACAGCCATCAAGCAGTATCCACGCTCTGCCATATTTTTCCAATATATTAATAAATAGTTCAGACTTTCCATGTTATCTTTTTTTTCTGCGTGAAAGATGATTTTTTCCTCTGTTTTTGCACTCTGAATTTCACTTGTCACTCGTTATTACTAGTGACACTAGTATTATAGTCACTCTGTTAGGATGTCCTTTTAGTTCTTTTCCTGATTATTCCAGTTTTCCTGCCTTTCTCTCACTCTTTGTAAAGAAAGAATATAGATCTCAGCACAGATTCTTGTCAGCCTGCTATTTAAAGGATGAAGTACATTGAGAAATTTGGGTCTGTTTATAGAAAAATAAAAAAGAAGAGGAAGAACTGTAATGGTTGATTGGCTGACACAGGGAAAAGACTTAAAATAACTCATTTTATATATAKATATACACAAATACCTGTGTGAATAGCAGCCACTGAGCTGTAACTGTAGAAGAGAAGTATTTGGAGGGAGGGAACAAAAGATGAATTATGGTGGAATGCAGACTGTGGTTAAGAAGAAGAGTTCAAAAGTACAGGGGACATAGAGGATCTCAGGAATAAAGTTCTTGACAGAGATCTCCTTACAAATATGAAAAAAGTCTTTCTGGGGAAGTAGGAAATTCTGCTGTTGGATTCCCTCACTGGGACAGTGCAAACAGCACTGGAAAATCAGCATGAGGAGCAATGCCTGTGAGCACTAACACAAGGCCTGATATTTATCTCTGGCTTTGCAGAAGATGACTAATCRACACAGGAGAGCACTCCCTTTTGCTTTACATTTTTGCTTATGAGATTTCTGTTKTTTGAGTAAAGTGCTAGTATAATGAATGGGGCAAAATATTAGTAAAAAGCCCCATTCGCATCTATTGAATAATAATTTAATAGAGAAAAGAGCACCACCTAGTGCTAACTGCTGTTTGTTGGTCCAGAAACCTCTTCATCTATTGCATGCCTTGGATTTAATGGTTTTTCCCACAGTTTATGGGGTCACGGAGGAATCAGTCCTTAGCAGCAATGAACATCCCCATTCCCAATAAGAGCRGCTGGCTCATCAGGAGCTCAACATGTCTCAGAGTTTTGAATGTACTAAATAAGGTCATGCCTTAGGCTCCGAATTAACATAATTATGGCTATTTATCTGATTCATTGAGGCCAGATTCTACTACCCTTACTCACGAGTGTAGCTGTGTGCAGCACCACTCGACTTGCACTGCCGTGAATCAGTTTAATCAACGTGTCCAGCACAGGCTTAAGAAGCTTCAAATTCTTGCAATTTAAAAACAGGCGGAATTCTTTCCCTTTAGCTGCTGATTCCACACTCACATCAAATTATCAGGATTTTCMTTACAAATTTGAGAGCTTTAGACTCATTTGTTTGGGGTTTTGTTTGGTTGTTTGTTTTAATTTGTTTTTAAATTAAAATCGCTGGGAGGGAGATCTTAAAAAAAAAGCCATGAGAGCTGCCCTCACTGTTATGGCAGAGAGATGATGTCTAACTTTAATTATTTCTTCACCACTTATGGTTAAAATCCACTATTGTTGATTTTATTTTGTTCTTCTGATTATGAATCCACATAATGTTTGTGTTTATGTTTTAGATCTTGAAAACCTTCCGTCCTGTCTCACAGCATCAAATTTCCCATCCCAGGTTAATTACAATTTCAAAAGAAAGGAAGAAACAGGTAGATCAACTTAGAATGACTCTGCATCAGCTATCTTTATTTATTATTTAAATAGCTCCAGACTTGAAGATACACGCAGCATTGGTTATGTGGGTTAATTTACATGAAGAAGTCTGTAGTAAAATGTCACTTAAAAGTCTCCATTTAAATGGAGAGTGAGTTTCYTGAGTGACTTCAATTGCACAATGCTACAATGGCTGGGCTCAATTTTTCTAACAGTGGGATTATTTCTGCTCCTTTTGAAATTATTCAGCACTACTCTTGTTAAAAAAACAGTTCTCAATTACCTGCAGATCTTCCTGCTCCAATGTGCCTGTTGCTTTGCTGTTGCAGCTACTCTAACATGCAAACACCACTTACTATCTTTTCTTACTTGGAACAGTATTTTCCTTTCTAAAATATCAGATGACTTATTTCAACTGTTTTATTCTTGGAAATGGTTTTACTTTTTTTTTAAGTTAATTTATTCTTGCATAATTATGACCTCATAATTATGACCTCAGCAGGCAAAGTACAAGGCCTGGGGGTCCTACTCTGAGCCCCTTGAAAATATGTGTGCAAATGCCACCTGAAGRACAAACCTGTTGCATCAAGACCTCCCATGACACTGCAGAAAATGTATATATGGGCATGCATATACGTTCTTCTGAGCATGCAGACACAGGGTGGGTGCCTGCAACCATCATTTGCTGGTTAGTGGGAACTACTCGTGGTTCTGGTTTGTTCTATCATATTCCCAATTCAATCATATTTGAATATCACCCATACTCACAWGCCCAATGCATGTGGCTGCAGCTACGCTCACTCCTCTGCCTCTCTAAGGGGTTTGATCTCCAAATGATGTCACGGTATAAAACACTTTGAGAAAGGGGGATCTGATAAGGGGGATCTGATTCTGTGCCCTTTGTGTCCTAGCAGCTGTGAGGAGGTTGGGCGTGTTGGTGGCGAGTGTTATCTCATTGCACATGGGTTTAATTCTGTCCCTGCATGGAGCAACAGGATTTCATATCTATTCATAGCTGCACTAGTGACAGTGCAATTAAGTAATTACGAGGACTAATTGTTAAAAATGCTGTGTTGCACCTACACCAAATTAGCCTGGGCACTTCCATCTCTGGCAGAGTTAGAGGCCTGTATCAGTTGCTTGTAGGGCTTCTAAGAAGTAAATCCAGAACTGGAGTCTTAAAGCAAATTTACACTCTCCAGAGACTAAACCAGCCCTGGGGGCGAAAAAAGCCTTGGAAAGCCATGGGAAGGTCCAGTTTGTGGCCTCGTGGAGGATGGGGCCTCCGCTGCTGCTGTGGGGCAGACGGAGCCCAGCTCAAGGGGGAGCAGCGCCGGGCTCAGCTGCCTGTGCTGGAGGGAGACCCGGGCAGGGCAGGCTCCAGGCAGACCCCCAACCCCCAGATCCCGCTGTTTTTGTGTCCCTGCGGACTCTGGCTTTCCCAGAGACCTCCTGCTTTTCCCACACCCACCTCTTGCCCGTGGAYGGGAAGGGAAGTAGGTTGTGGAGGAGGAACAAGAGTCCCGCTGCGCTTTAACTACAGCTTTGCAGAWGGGAACAAACACCGTGTTTTCAGAAACTGCTACTGAGCAAGGCCTTATTTTTTTTCTTTTCTTCCCTGTTTCTCGTTTTGGTTTTGTTCTGGGTTTTCAGCAAGCGTGTAATTACCATGAATTACATGGCAGAACAGGGTGTGTTTGCACCACACCTCGGACAAGCTGGTTCTCATTGGCTTGAGCAAGGGCTGGAGCGGCGCTTTTCCCAGGCCCGGCGCCCRGCGCACACCTCGAATCCCTGGCAGGACACGGTCCGGCTTGTAAGCTCTCCAAGATGAGGTATCAGGCCCTTATTGCACCTGTAGTTCATGCTATTAGCTCTTTATTAACTAATCATAGTCCCTCTAAGTAGCTAGCATAGAAATGTGCTATTAAAGATCATTTATTATAACAATATCAACACAGACACAGATACTCACCATCATTTGTTTTCAGCCAGTGTCTAAAAAACCTCCTTTTCATATTTGGGCAGCGAAAAGTATAATTGTTAAGTGCAGAAAAGTGCAGATCTGGAGCCATCACTGTTTCTCTTTAGCCCTTAGATTACTCRGTTGTAGTATACGATACCTGCTATTCCCCAGGAGCCTTCCTGAAGGTATCCTAAAAGCTTCAGGATAAAAGGAAATTTTAAAATGATGATGCTGTCAAACAGTAAAGACCAAAGATTCACTGAAATGCTCCATAACAGACAATACTGGGAGGCAGCCACTGAGTCAACCTGAACAGAAATCAGTGCTGTCACTCGAGCCAAGAGATACCTGATCCCTATAATGGGCATAGGATGAAAATATTTGGAATATGTGCTCATACTTTGTCTTAATGTTTATTATTTCTGCATAGACCTGCTTCATCTCATTTCCCAGAAATTTGTTTGAGAATGTGCACACTTCCTATTTGTGTCCTTTGTTCCCAAAGCAAAGTACAGAGAATGGAAGCAGATCTCCTGCAGCAGCAAGCTCAGGTGGTTGGTGGGCAGAGTATTTCTGGACTGATTTCAGCTCCAGTATCTCTCACTGTTGGACTCAGGGTTGCACATGCAAGACCTTAAGTTGGTGCTGAATCCTGGAGTAACCTTTTTATCTGGAACAAAACAAGCACATTTCACTRCTTGATGAGCTGAAGGACAAAGTCCTAGCTCACTTTACTTGTTGTTCTAGCTGATATCTATGGTTCAACAGGAGACAGGAAATTGCCTTTATTTTTATGCAGTGTCCCAGTGAACCAGGCCAYGAGACATCGCTCAGGACAAAATCCCCAGTAATATTCAGAGAAGAACGAGATCCCCATGCATGYCCATGAAAGGTGATATTTCTGTTACACCAGCAAGGCAGCAGTAATAGTGGCTTCATACTATACTTTGCAATGCAAAGTAATAATTAACAGTGATAAATAAACCCTTCACACAGCAAATTCCATGCTACAAAATGAATAACTGGGGTTATAGGACACTTCCYCTATGGGCTATTTTTTATATAATTCTTCACTATGGACATGGGCATCTGTCCATGCAGCTTCTGAATGGTCTGGGCCTTGAGCTAAACCACACAGACTGTGCAGCATCTCCTTTGCACGACAGCCCCTCCTGAGAGCCAGAGTTGGGGTTGATGCTGAGTAGGAAATGAAGGAATTCGACATAAAATCACTTCTAGTTCAGGTGATTCCTACCTCATCCTTGCCACAATATGTATATGGAAAGCCACTTTTTTAGAAAGACAGTAGTTCCTTGTGGAAACTCCTCTATTGTCTTTTCTGGGTCTTCCTGACCTCTAAATCTGGAGGTAACAAGAATAATCTGCCCATGGAGTGAGTTATGGTAAGGCCTGCAGACCCACACACCTCAATATTCACCTTGATCTGATTCACCTTCAACAGAACTGCACGTATTTCTCTACGATGCTCTATGAGGTAGTCCAACCTTCCTACAAATTTTCTGATTCAACTACACTTTACACTATTTCCTCTGACCTGGGGATCATCTTCTTGCTAATGATTGTGATTTTCTTGCCAAGGATGGTGAAAACACTATCCACCACTACTGAGCTATCTTCTCTTACCCAACACATCTTATAAATTGATTTTGAGGTAGTAARTGTTGATTTATGTACTATCCCTTTTTTAGTTACAAATAACACCTTGTGAAATCTTCTTTTCTGGGAGGACTGAAATTTTCCAGCTTTAGTTAATCCTRAAGAGGTACACCTACAAGAAAATTWAAAAAAAAATCATTTTTGATAGATGATAGGGAGAAAAATAATTCCTTATTTCATAAAACATCAGTGTTGCCATTTCTTGTAATTTTATCAAGAATTTCAAAAGATTCGGTGTCTTCTGTAAAGTGTCAGCTCCTGTCAGAGCACAGATAATTAGGTGAGAGTAAAATCCTTCAAGGACTATTTTAAAAGAAAGCATCTATCACTCATAACCACAAAGAAAAATGGGAAAATCTAGATTAGCCATGACCTGAAGGCTCAGAAATCAGGACTACAAAGTCAAAAAAAGAATACAAATACTTTTGCGTTTTTTATAACACAGAAGTAATTTTTGTGTTATAAAAAAGATCATTTTTCCCTATGCAGGGCTTTCAAGGTGTGTGTTAATGAGCGTGAAATCTTGCTACGTTCTGATTCATGTAGATGTCAAAAAGTGTTTGAATTTTAGCGTTAAAAACAGATTATGTAAGTAGTCCCTGGCACGGAGCACCTAGTTTTGAAGCAGGAAGAAACAGGTTTTTGGATCACTGAGGAAACAGAACTGAACTATCTCTCAGCACAAACACGCAGGAGAACATTTCGTCACACTCCCCAGCTCGTAGGTCCAGATGGTCCAGATAGGTGACACCGTGGAAGGAACATGTTTCGGAGCGTTATTTCCACAGGCTGCTGGATGTGCCCTGGGAATTGTACCGAGTTTCCATTCATCCACCCCAGAGTCCTGTGTCTTTTGGATGCGCAGGGAAGACTGCGCAGGAAGGGCACAGGAGCTGTTTTACTCTAATACTTCCCAAGTTTGGGCAATTTAGGAATATCTGCTTGTGCCCTGCACTGGGTGGTCGCTGCATGTMCATCCCCACACCGTGCATGTTCATTATGCTGGACAGGACCCAGATGGGTGGCCAGGGACCGGTGTCTTCCAGCAAGATGTGCAAGTGTTGGAAGTGCTTGGATCCAGCRAGGGAACCGCAGCAATGGCTGGATGTGGCCAGGCATCCCTGCAGGCATTCAGCATCCCATACGGACTAGCAACTTGAAGATATCCTATGAATGGGTCAAAGAGGCAGCAATGACACCAGTTTTGGGGCCATACAAYGCTGCCTGATACCTCACAGCCAAGGGGTTAGGCTCAGCCATGACCTGGTGATATCTCCCTGATGGCAATTTGCATGGATGTGCTCCTGATGTGTTGTGTTCCTGGGTGCCTTCCCGAGTGCCTCAAGTGGGAAGAGGAGGATGGCAGAGCTGTTTTCCGATTTGCACCTTTTTYTATTGCAAATTTTGTAACAGTTGGATTTTTTTTCTCCCTGGAATTCCAGTTCTGCGGGAGTCAGTGCTAAGGAGAAGACCACATCTTAAAAATAAAAACAAAAGACATCTTGAAAACGAAAGAACTATTTGTAGCTGCATGGCCAGAAAGTAAAGCCTGGAAAGATGAACCACAGGCAGAGCTAATTGCAAAGTGCAGACATGGACGAGGGGCAGGAGGCTGCACCGTGTCCTAGACGCTTCTCTTTTCAGGGAAGAGAAGGAAGCAAAAATTTCTGTTCACATGGGGAGAAAAGCTGAGATTCGGGAATGCCTGACCCCCTAGGAGGATATGCCTGGGAGCACCAGGAGCCTTTTCTTTCTCTGGTCACCCTGGGCACAGACAGGCAGTGCCAGGGACCGTGGTGTGGCAGGCAGCTCTGGCACCTCGGGGCTGTTTTCTCTGGAAGTCTTGCTGGGAGAAGCTCTTCAAAGCACACGCRGGAATCACCAGCTGCCTGCCGGATCAGAGGGAGGGAGAATGAGATTTAATTAAAGATGATTTTTGCCCTCCAGGTCAGGCTGTTCAAAAAATACTTGCAGTTCTCCTGCCCCTTCATTTACACTTGCATGCGGAGGGAGCGACGCAGCCTGCAGTGCTGCTGCTGCCCCTGCGACTGCAGCGTGCCCTGAGTTTGCAAGTGCTCAGCACCGAGGGGACACCCAGGAGCGCTGCTGTGTGTGCGGGAGGGTTGAGAGCCGGGCTCTGCTGGGCTGCAGACGGAGCTCTACACGAATCCYTTAATTTCTTTTAAATGCATCATGATTCATTATCTCCGGCAGGATCCTGTATCAGGTTCAGGAAGAAAGGCTTGTGAGAGGCGAGCGGAGGTTGTTTGATCAAAGCTTTGCCCGGGGCACCGTGTGAGAGCTTCCCAGCCTCCTGCAGCTGCCTCATGTAGAGGCRAACAGCGTCAGCCTGGATGCTGGAATGCACTAGAAGGAAACCTTGGTGTCTTTCATTTCTTTCAGTATTTTTCAGTCACGTCAGTCCTACAGAGCAAGAAATAACTGAAGGCCAAATCCAATCCACTTTCATGTACACCTGGGAAGCTTACATCACCCTCACTGAGGGCTTCCCAAGCGTGGCAGCTGGAAAATGTCAGCCCGGCAGAGATCAAGCCATGGAACTCTTGGGAAACGCCTGGGCCACGGAGCCCTGCCCAGAACAGCGCTCCTCAGGACGCAGATCTGCTYCAGTTAAACAAGGGATCATGCAAATAAAGGGAGAAAGAACTCAAGATTTGGGATTTGGGAAGTTTGGACCTCAGCTCCCAGCAATTATATATTCCACGGTGTATTGCATGTGCTGTCACTCTACGCTGTCAACACTGTCATGTGTTCAAATCAGTGTCAGCTCTCTCCCCTGAGAGAAGCCCGAAGGCTGAGAGTTTCTGCAAACCTTTTTCTGCCGGGCCCTGGTGCCCAGGCACATCCCAGCTGGATGAGGGAGGTGAGGCAGGGATGAAGAGCTCTCTGCTCCCTTCAGAGCTCGCTCCGGCTGCCGGAGGGCACCTGTGGGACAGCCGGGGCCCGGGGGTCTGTGTGAGTCTGTGGCAGAGCTGGGCTCTTCTCCCACCCCATGGACCCCTCTTCCTCTCGTTATTTAAGAAAATACTTCACCTTGTTATTTAAGAAAAGTCTTCATTTTGTTATTTAAGAAAAAAAGCACATTTTTTTCATGAAATCATCTTTTTCTTTTTTTCTCCCCATGAATTAATCACTGGATAGAGGAGGAAGGTTCCTGGAAGGCCTGAGCCCGTGCAGACGCAGCGACTCCGAGGGAGCAGAAGCGGGTGCCAGGGAGGAGGATGAGGAGGAGCGGCCTGCGGGTGACACCTCCGTCCCCGCGAGGAGCAGCCCGGCCACCCAGGCCTGCAGTGCACCATTTAACGCACCRATTCTGTGCGAGCACCTAGCACGCTCGTTTTAAGAAACACAYTCCTGAGCACATTTAAAACTGATTTTACCGCTCTGTTTTTTTTTCCTAGCTGTTAATTAAAACCTCTCCTAGACAGAAGCGGCTTTTAGCCAGTGACTTGAAAGAGGAATTCAGCCTCTCTTCAGACATCCCAGGAAGGAAATCTCTGCGAAGGAAATGCTGTCATTCTCCCAGGAAGCCGACCYCGCCTCAGCTTTCATCTTTGCATGGATTACAGTAATCACTCCTCTTTTCTTTTCGCCCATAATAATGTAAATAAGAGTCTAATAAAACCGAGAGTCCTTATGCTCCGATGCTCAGCAGGGAGACATATGGCACATACACAAGTGAAGATCAGCAATTAGATGGGGTTGAATTCTCCATAACGTGATTACGGTATAAAAATAGGCTGGCAAGGGACTTGGAGGGCACCTCCTGTACGCTCATTTTGCACTAGCAAGGAAATGGCCATTTTCATAATTTGATTCTGTGGCTACCTTTCACTTCGGATATACGGGATCTTCAGCAGAACAGCACCACTCAAGCCAGGCAGGTATTTAAGAAGGTTTGAGAGTCATCTATAAATCCTCAAAAAAAAAAGAAAAAAAAGAAAAAAAAAAAGTGATGATGTAATTATGTGCTTTTGATAACCACCTGGCATGATTAAAAGAAGATTATGGGAAGTTCTTGGCATTTGTTTCTCATGGTTAAGAGTAGTACCATTTTTATCCCCCCTTAGCATTGCCAGCATAAACTGCTATGGGGAAACATTTGCTCAGTGCAAGAGTGTCCTCCTTGTATGCGGCCAGCTTTATTTCTCCAAGCTGTTGYTTTAATATTATACATTAATGCTCCGTTAGCTACTGCCTGTTTGCACTGTGATGACTTTATTTCCTAAGACTTTATTTCCTAATGATGTTTGCTGACTTTTTCCCAAGAAACAAGTGCATTCAACATTATCCAACAGCCTCTAGCTTCCTTACACCACTTGTAGGAAAGGTGACATCCCTGGAGTGTCTCTCTTTGGGGATGCAATCGGCCTTGTTGGGAAGTGCATGTAAGGGCTTGATGTGAGTTTTGTGGGGGTCTTCTCCTGGTGCTGGCCATGTCTGGGCTACACGTTTCCCTGTGGGAAGGGCGAGATCCAGGATGTCTCCAGACAGGCTCAGGGTTACAGCAGCATCAGCGAGGAGGGAAGGTCACCCAAGTGGTGTGAAGGGCACRAAGACCTCAGGGACCAGCACGACACATCTTAAAATATTGGCATGGGCACCGTCAACTGACCAAGATGCCTCTAACAAACGGGGGGTATTCATAGCACAGCTTGGCTATAGTTGAGGAAAAAAACCCATTTCATTTCAATAAAAAAAGAGATCAAGGATATCACAGGATCACCGAGTGCAAGTTGTTTGTTTTCTATACTAAATAGGCTGTGTTTGATTCCAAATCTTGTGTATCAGGTATGGGGAAAACAAGTTCTGCTTCCTGAAGATGCCAAATCTTTACGGCTCTAGTGCTTTTGAAATATGGATCTAGAAGACAACAAATCTAAAACTCCATTCAAAGACATTTTCAATCTGAACAAGTTTTATGATAGTCTTCATACTCAAATTGATCAGTAAATTAAYGTTCTCATTTCTCTTGATTCTCACATTATTCCACAAATGCTGTGTCAGGGCTGGCTTATCACTGTATGTTTGATGATGCTAACAGAAAAAAAAAAGCTAATATGCTATTGCATAAATATTTAATGGCTGAGATAGGTTGCATTTTTTCCCTTTGTCCCCTGGGAAAAAAAGAGCAGGAATAAAGGAGAAATAAAAACAAAACCAACTACAAAGCAATTTTAGCTCGCAAATGAGCTCTCCTCTAAGAGGAGCAAACTTCTAGAAGATGTTAGAAATGCTTTATAATTTTTTAATGAGGTTTTTCATGTTAATTTTAGGCAGCCCAGGCCGCACAATCCGTGTTTGATTGACCAATGGAAAACGCTCCTAGCAGAGTTTTCCCCTTTTCCCACTGGCAGCCACAGGCTCCRCATGCTCTGTTGAGCACGGAGCACGCGGCTCTGGGAGGGTTTTTTGTATGTGACTTTCCTCTCTCCAGGTGATTTTAGGTTTTCAGTCCTGCTCACAGGCACCAAAACCGACTGCTCCTGCTTCAGTCCGGACCAGTGGATTTCCCTTTAGCCGGCAAATTCCCAGGGATTATGGCAGGGGCTGCCCAGGGAGGTTGTGGAGTCTCCTTCTCTGGAGGTCTTCAAAACCTGCCTGGATGCCACCCTGTGCCMCRTGCTCTGGGTGTGCCTGCTGGAGCAGGAAGGTTGGACTAGATGATCTCTAAAGGTCCCTTCCAACCTTGAATATTTTGTGATCCTGTCTCTTSCCATTGGCTCTCTTGAGATGATTTTTCCCAGATCCTCAACCCAACCCGGTTCCTTACTCTTACCCTGTGCCCAGCTGGTTCCTCAGCTTGTATTTTAAATTTCCTCTTGGAAATAGGCAATTCAGCACATCCAGCTGCCAGGGTGCAGCAYTCCCACACGGCCACGTTTCCAAGCTCCCCCCCAGCTTTCCACTGCTTGGCAAATGACCCATAGGGAACACGGCACTCAAAGTAAATGCAACATGTTTTATTTGAGGTTGGAATAAATTACAACTGTAAAGCATAATTTATTGCTGTATAAATTGTCTGCTCTTAAAAGGCATTAATATCAAACATAACCAAACATAACCAAAACAAAGACACATTCAGTTAGCAGTTTGGTTCTCTTAAGCTTTATCAACAGCTGAGTAGGTTGACTTCATTTTATGTATGGTTGAAATCTCTCCGGTCATAGGCTCATAAACTCGGCTTTGACACATTATAATCATCATTCACACATAGGCAGGGGACAGGGGATGAGTTCAGTTGCTTTCAGAAATAATTTTTATTGCAAATTTCCCATAAATAACCCATTAAATGCCCAGTCCTTCATTTCTCATTCAAACACAAATCTCCCTGGTTTCTAAAAACACCTTCAAAAGACAGATCGAGGTTTTCCTCTCTCGCAGAGGCCGAGGTGCCAATCCTGAAAGAGGAGTTCGTCTGCTTCCCAAACTAAGTGAAGAAAACCCCGATCCTAGGTTAAAATTATTGAAATCCAATGAGCAAAAGAGTATTTTTTTCACATTCTGAACATCCTTGCAAAAAAATAATCCCAGCACTAACTGATTGAACTGATGTGGACCTTTCACATTTCTGTTACACTTCTGGGGTCCCATTTCCCCAGGAAAATGTCCCCCGAAGGCACCATCCCCACTCGGCTCCCATGCAGAGACAGGAGGGAGTCTGGACGTGCGGGGGCTTCTGCCTCCATTAGCACTGGCTGCAGCTCCTAAGTCTACAAAAAAAAATCTCCAAAGCAACTTCTCTGCACGCCACAAAACTGATTCTCCAAAGAATGAGTCACCAGCACAGAAAACCCTTCTAAAACTGGCTCTGTTTAACTCCAAAAGACCCCGCCTTGATGAAGGGCCTCCTCTCCTATCATCTCTCGAGGTCTCCCGGTGTCCTTTCGAGGTCTCCTGGAGCGCAGAGGAGAGCGGGAGCCGCAGGGAGGCTTCATGGTGCTCCACCATGCGAAGGGGCAAGTCTGTGACGCTGCTGCATCCAAGAAACCTCCATCAAGCTTCAAGTAAAAAACTACTATGTTGATTCCAGTGCCATTTCGGTTTTCCTCACAATTTTGTCAGCAACGTATCTATCTTTTGTGCAGAACTTCATAAACAAAGAACATAAGACCCTTCCGAACACGGCCTGCTGCTGAGAAGACGCCGCGCCATGAGGGGCGGCCGCTGTGAGGCGGCGCCAGCAGCAGCTGGAATGGGCGGGAAAGGCGGCTCCAACGGGCACGGAAAGGGCGGGAAAGGCGGCTCCAAAGGGCAGCGCCTGCCAAGGTGGAACGGGCGGGAAAGGTGGCTCCAACGGGCATGGAAGGGGCGGGAAAGGCGGCTCCAAAGGGCAGCGCCCTCCGAGGCAGAATGGGCAGGAAAGGTGGCTCCAAAGGGCGCGGAAACGGGCGGGAAAGGCGGCTCCAACGGGCAGCGCCCACCAGGCCGGAACGGGCAGGAAAAGTGGCTCGAGAGACAAACCCCAGGGACGCTCAAGCCTTTAGAAACATCCGTCATCTCRTGCAGGTTCATTGTGGACAGATTCCTGGCTCACGCCGTCTCTTTTTTTCCCCTCAGCACTTGTGAGTTTTCCTTTGAAGCTGAGAAGGAAGAAAACTGGCCTTCGGGGAGAGCRACGAGCAGAGGCGCTCGCAAATCAAAACGCGCACCGGGGACCTCCTGTCTGCACCACAACATCTTGTGAGGCCAAACCTTAATTCCTCATCCCTTTCAAAGGCTCCCGGGAGCCGTCCATTCTGTCAGGGAGATGTCCCGGGGGACTCTGCAGAGAAAACTTAATGAAAGGAGCAAAGTCCGGTCATCGGGGCGAGTGCGGGGTTACGTTCAAGCCCCACACTCTGCAGGAGCAGAGCAGGGACCAGGCTCATCCCAAGCTCTGCCGCTAGTTCCCTRGGGGAATACATAAAAGCAGGAAGTGCAGCACATCCCAACAGGGAAGACGGCCTAGGGGTTAGGGCAGCAGACCTGGATTTTGCTGATCRAGCAGAGGCTCCAGTTATCACACTCGTCCATTGGAACTTTTGCTGAATCCCATCTTTGCACCAAAAAGGCCTTTTCACTGAGCAAACTGGCGGGTAAGGGACAGGAAGGGCTGTGAATTGCTAAGATGCCCAGAGCTACGTGTTCAGATAAGACAGGGGGAACTGTCCAAAGCAGAGCTGGAAAGTGGGTGACGCCACGAGAAAGAGGGAAGAGTCTTCCCGAGCCGAGGGCACTCGGGCATTCCCGGCCTCCTCATGGCACAAGCCAGGCAGAGAYGGTGACAAGGACATCCCCTTTGCAAGGACGCGGTGCCATTTCCAAGTCCTCTCTCTAGTGCTGGTGCCGAGCCTCCTGAAACCACCTCAGCGAAAAGCCAAACATATTTCTCCTCCCTTGACAGTTCAGCTTTGCCCCTGCATGGACTAAGCAGCAATCGCTGGACAGAAATCCTCTACGGAATCACAGAAATCCTCTACGGAATCACAGAAATCCTGTAAGGAACCACAGAAACCCCTGGGGGATTTCAGGTTAAAGCCCCGCGTGCCTGAGCGGGGTCGAGGTTCGCACGGGGCCAAGAGGGAGGGCAGGAGGAGCGAGAGCCCCGGCACGCAGAGCCGCTACCCAGCGCGGTGCCTCCCRGTCAGTTCCCGGCCACCTCGCACGCACTAGTTAGTGGTTACAAAACGCTCCGCCTCTTCACAGACCTTTCTTTGCAAGTGCAATTTAGCCGGCAGGACGGCCATGCCTGAGAAACCAACACTCCTCTCTCACAGAGCTCACCTCAGCACAAAGCGCCCTATAGAGCAGACAGGTGCCCATATTTTGATTTTACACGTGGAGGAAGTGGGTCACAGACGGCTGCTGGCAGGATCAGGCCCCACAGCAAGCGAACGGCTGAAGGAAAAGGCTGAGCCTCCTGACGCCAGGCCCAGCGCTCCATCCATCCACCAGAGGTTAGCAAACAGGGGACACGAGTAATCCCCCTCGGGAACTGATGTATCACGAAGGGCAAGGAGCCTCTGAAGCCACCACAGCGGCAGAAGATACAGGAGATGTATGCACACGTTTTGTTCTATCCCCTCTCCTCGCCTGCGAGGCAGCTGGTTGCTCCCACAGCCCTTTCTGCTCAGCCTGCGGTAACTTCCTATGGAAGCGCAGCCGCGCCGTGCACGCGGCTCCTCGTGGAACCGGCTCCGTTTCCCAGGGCCCGAGAGCGCCTTTCTCCCACCCCTGTGAGATCCGGGCACGCGTGCGCCGGCTCTCCAGGCGCTGCCTCCGCCGGGCTCCGTGCCCGAGCTCCGTGTCCGGTTTGCTCCGCGCAGCAGGCGCATCATACGCAGTCACTCGCCACGAGAGCGCGTTCCGCACGCCAGGGCTCCTGCAAACATCCACCTGGAAAACCTAGCTGTGCTGGCAAGTTTTTTGCAGTGAATTGGGCTTTCGCTAGGAATTAACATAAGCTGCAACAACTAATCTTATGTTCTGTGCACTTGCTCATTTTCTTTTCACAGTTCAAACCATTTTCTTCATTAATACTAAAACGCTAAAGTCTTACATAGCATTCAGAGCATTATTTTTTGCTGGCTGTGTTTTTCTAAGCTCTAAGCCTCTATTACATTGCATGCAAAGGATAATGTCTGAATTTGTAATGCTTTTAACTAAAAAAATACTTTTAAAAACGAAAACCATAAATTATTTATTCCTCTTTGTCCATTGTTTTAAGCACCGAGTCTTCCCCCAGGATTTTGCACAGTTCGTTCAGTCTCTGCTGCATTTTAGGGATTCCTGCAAGCTGAGATTCTAGTCTCTGTTTTTCCTCACTCAGGGACAAACGGATGGCGGTGTCCAACTGTTCGAAGCGCCAGCCTCCTTGTCCATCAAACTGCAGCAAGTGAGTGTGGTACTTCCTGCATCAGAAATTGAAACATTAGTAATGGCTTGGGGGAGCAATTTGCCTGTTCCTTGGCGCAGATTTTGGACTAGATGATCTCTAGAGGTCCCTTCCAACCTTGAATATTCTGTGATTTTGAGCACGATACCTGTTTTGAGGGTTGTTTCTCAGGAAGTTGAGCGTTGCCTGTTCGGGATCACTCTGTGAGGCTTTTATAAACGTTTGGAAACGCGTGRCGTTCTTTGTGGAGGATCTGGGCATTTCAAAGCCCGTGCCTGGCACTTCCCACAGCCAACGTGACAATATGGATCTGTATCRTGCAATTCCCGACCCACCCTCCTCTTGCCTTTAACCTGCGGCGCATCCAAGCAGTCCCTTCCCTTCCCAAGAATGAAAGGGAACGTGTGGCCCGTTCAATCACATTCATCTCACGTTCTAGGAGATGTTACACACCTTAACCAGAGCAGATGTTCTGGCAAGCACGATGCACCTGATGCTACTGATGAAACCCTGACTTGTTTGATTTACACCTCCGTTTCCCTGCACTTTGTAAGGTCAGCTCAAGAAAGCTCCAGTCCTAGAGCATCGTGTGACTTGCAAGGGACCAAAGCAAAAAAGTCTGCGGAGGAGCCACAGATCTCTCAGTACATATCTGGGTGTGTGCACCAAAATATTCAGAGGCACAGGTAGAGTTGTCAGGACCTGACAGGACATTCATCAGGCAGGGCAAGAGGCAGAACAGAGAGTTCTCTCCGAGCTGCTGTTACAGCCGTGCAATTTATCACTATAAATTGTTGAAGAGGAGACACATCACGGAGCAGCGATTATGAATCCCACCCTGGGAATGTGACAGTTTAAGAAACTTCCATGTTTTATGGCATGAGACTCCAGTGATATTTAACTGCCGGCTTCTTTCACCACTCCTGTATGCTATTGTCTGAGACACCAAATGTTGAACTGACCCCTGTACTTCTCTTCCCTGCCTCCTCCCCAAAAAAGCCCAAATGCAGGATGCTAAGACAGCCGACTGAGATGGCCGATTGCTGGGGTCTAGGAAAGCAGCCCATATTTGGAATAAAAGAGCCCCATTTCCTGGTGGTGTTTTGAGAGCACAGCCTGTGACTATGCCRTGCAGCGCCTATGGGAGCTTACCTCAATAAACGACATTTGATTCTTATTTTTGAACTCTGAACACTTCTTTTTTCACCTTTCTAGAATAAGGCAATCGCCTCCATCTATCCCTCTGTTTTTATCAGTTCATGATTCCACAAACCACAGAATTCTGGTAACTGCAGTTGCAAGGATAAKCTTAGACTTTCCAGCACAGCACTGTACTGGAAAACAAGTCACCTTAGCAGGAAAGCAAGCCCAGAGCTTCCCCACACGCTCTCTTGTAGAGCTCCCCTCTACATCATCACTATTGGCAGCTGGCATRTTCTCAAACATCTGTTTTCTTGATCAGGGGTTTTAAAATAATCCCAACTCTTTTAAAATTTAATGAATATTTTTATTTTTAGGCTTAATCTAAATTATTTTTTAAATAAATGTAAACTTTTTTTTAAGTCAGAAATTCCATTTTTGATTCAAAATGATTGCTGATCTAATGGACTTTGTCATTGTCCCCATCTACACAGACTAAGGAGAAATACTGGAGAAGCCACTCGTTCGAAGAGCAGTAGATGGAGATGKATATCTCCTTGTTGGGGTAACAAATTACTAGTGGCTTTTTTACACCAGCTTAGAAAAGCAAACAATCTGGGAGTAAAGATTAAGGACTTCAAAACAAATATTCCAAATATTTCTAATGTCAGTTGGCACTCATTTTTGAWCTCCTTTTGCCTTTAAAGTATTTGATTGTTTTATGTCCTTAGTAAATACATTTATTTTCCTTTGATGGACTCTCCCATCYTCAGTATTACCTCACTTGAATGACCTTTCTCAGAAGTCCAGTATTTACTTTTTAAGARCCAGCCACATTTTGAATGCCCACAAACACTGCATTAAGCCACACACCTGAGTTTAAACCAAGGGATGTATTAAGTATCATGAAAGAACGAGGAGGAGCTTRTCCAGGTGCCACGTTGCCCATCTAATCACAAACACAGGCAAACTCCTCAGGACACAGCTCATGTTTCTTGCCATGTTACAGAATAATCTGGCGATACCTGCCATAGCTGTGATATAGTTAATGAATTGCTGCCTGGCTATCAGCATGCTGCTATTAATAGTTAATAACTGAAATGCATTATAAGAGAATAAGAGGGAGGAATAAATATACTCCTCAAAATTGAAAACAAATCAATATTAATGACATTTACCTTTCTCTTCTTGTAGCCTAGTTATCTTAGTGCAGGGGGTATGGATTACCTTGGTACAACTGTCCTAGTACAGAGACCACGGTCCAAAAGGCAATCGACTGTCAGGCAGAAAGCTAAAAGCAAGGACTGTTACAAATTCCTGGACGTACTCACCAAAGAGAAGGTCTGTGTGTTATCGAAAGCAGGGATATCCCAGCAGCTTTTGCAGCTTGGAAAATCTTTCCTTCAACATCAATGCTTACAGCACTCGTGCATTCATCCAGCAGTGCATATTTTGGCCTTTCAGAAACAGACAAAGCAYATCACTCTGTTACATTTAGGACAGTATTCCCATGTATGATGTTTAAAAACAAAAAAAGTCCTAGTTTGACTTACTATTATTCTGTTCTGTCAACAAGTCGTGCAGTTACTGCAGCAATTCAGAGAGTTTATACCCACTGCTGTGGACAGACTGGGCTGCCTCTGCCATATTTGCAGTCCCCAAAATTGAAAAGGTTGCAGCCAAACCAAGGARCTTGGTTTTCAAACCCCCATGACCATGACCCGACTTCTGCAAAACCTCCTACAGACCTAGGGAAGATCTTTGTGCCTGAGAKGCTAAAGAAAGGACCATCTGGAGAACGTTGCCCAAAGCAAAGCAGAAGTAAGAGGCATTGCCTAGACGTAAAAACAGAGCTTACAGGACTGAATTGCAAGACCAGTGTCCCTATGCAATAGTGTAGCAGTGTGGCATGGATATTAAAGCCCACTACTGCTTAGCGCTCAGTACTACCATTAGAGCAAAACTCCATAACTCTTCCTCACTTTCAGCCACTGCTTAATAAACAAAGTGCTTACTTATGGTAAAACATCCGAGCCATGCCCATCCTTTGCTTTTCTCCTCCTGATAAGACATCCTTCCAGTCCAAGACGGTATCCCAACCTGATAAAAAATGCAAAGAAAATGCATACGGATAATGTGAGCATATGAAGGAAATATGGAAGGGAGTACGGAAGGAATGCCTTGCAGAACCTCTGGAAAATCATAAAGACCATGACTACTGCAGAAAAAGTGTTCAAGGTTCTGGATTACAGCCCCAGAAATACCTCTGTACCTTTCCACTAACATTCAAGAGAAAAACATCCTAAATATGTCACTGCTAAAAGTGGATTTTAGCTTCTTCAGTCACAAAGGCATTGTCAAGAAATATTATCATATCTCTGAAAAAAAACATCTTTTACCTGTGTATAGCAAAAGATTTTTCCTGCACTTGCTTTATAGAACAATTTGTTATTCCTTCTTGAAAAGCGAGTGGAAAATTAAAAACAAACACAGAAAGAAATAAGCTGTAACCCCCTAAATAGCAGCGTGGGATTACGGTGTTTAGTGCCTGACTCCACCGGCTGCTGCAGCTCTTGGCAAGCTCCGCAGGCAGGGCCGCTCAAACACATCTGCTGTTGTGGATACAGGCCTGTGCACACAAACAAGCAGCAAGCAGGAGWAAACAGGGCACACGAGGGGGGGTGGGTTTTGCCTACAGACTTCTGGCGATCTCGTGTTTAAAAAGGACCCGCAACTGTTACAAAACTGGGTGTTCTTACTTAATATCCTGCAGGGCCTGTGGCTGAATCCTGACTTTCCGAGGCGTGCGTCGGGCCTGCGTGTGTCTTATCCGAGATCTTGTGGTGGAAGAGGGTTTCTCTGGGCACCACGGCACGGGTTATTCCCAGTAATGAAAACCTAGCCTCAAACACCAATTACCCTATTAAGAAACAAGCTTCCAATTAAGCAATCCAGACGGACAGAAGGGCGAAATAACAAGCAAAGGTGAGTTTTGACCAGGGAGGGGGCAGACATTTTGCGCAGTGACTCCTCTCCTCGGGGGAGCTGCACAGGGCTGAGCRAGGCACAGCCAAGAAGGGCTGCAACCAAGAAACCAACACAAACAAACCTCCTTTTCTGCCATTGCCCAATCAAAAATGAACTTTTGCCAGAAAAGTCGGAAAAGCAGGTCACGAACAGGGGGTTCCAACCCCAGAGGAGAGGGCAGAGCAGCGACGCTCAGCTGTGCGTTTTGGCCTGCAAAGCTTTCCCTGGACAAGGCCCAAAGATATGACAACCGTGCAAAATGATGAGGAATAATTATAAAGCGGGGCGCTGGGAAGCCTGGAACAGGTCGGACCTGTTTGGTAATGGCAGGAGCGCCGAGCTGCCAGGCCCGGTYGCGCTCTCGTCACGCTGCGATGCGGCCACGGGCCTCCCTCGTGGGGCAGCACCGCTGGGGACACCTCATAAATACACCCAGGTTTTCAGAGCAGGCTGAAAAAAGGACCCACTTCACGCATGTTCACTGTGTATCTCCATGCTGTTGTGGAGACTATCAAGATTTCTGCATGTACTGGATATATATACTCTGTTTATATATATATTCCTCATTTTATATGAAATTATTATAGCTAGGAATTTTGCAGGAGTTGATTGGAGGTCTTATTGATAACATCACTAACAATGTGATTATGATACACAAAAGTATCTCCACAGTGATTCTCTCACCAATAAAAACTGCCAGAAAGAGAAGCTTAAATTGTCCGTACCTCTCTGTTCAGCTTAGGCCAGACTTGCAGTGTTACAGATAAGGATGACGTTAAGGAGTGCAAGCTGTCAGGAAAGCAAAGGTCAGCCAAGGCTGCCATGCCTTTCATCCCCAGCAGGTCAGGAAATATTGGTGTGGGATTCTGTGGGCAGGAAATTCTGCCCCTTGCAGAAAGGACCCTTTTGGCAATAGCAACTGCACCGGCTTGCACTGGGGCCTGTGTTTATTCTTGTAGCTGCTGTTTATCCTAATAGGCAAAAACTAGGGGGAGTTTTGCCTCCGATAGCAACAAGAAAAGTGCCTGGCTCTTTCTGGCTATCTCAATCCTGGTGACCCTTGTACTGATGCAATTGGGAAATAATTCCAAAGCTAAAGACAGTGAAGTTAGTCCAGCAGAACAGCCAGGCTTGCTTGCTGCTGGCTCTGGCTTTCAGGTAACTGCCCACAGGGAGCAAAGCCCAGAGCTGTGAAGCACCTGCCTGCACATGTGTGACACTGCTGGTCAGGGAGAAGACAACTGGGACGTGCCCTACGGAATGTGTCTGCTCCACACATAATGCTCCAGGAGATGGGAGAAGGGGGAGCAGAGAGAAGGAAGGATACCAAGGAGAAGTGGATCTACAGCAGGGAAAAAATGAATGATGAAATGAAGAATGTTGCTGATCTAGATATATACACGGTTTATAGATAGCTAACTCCATTCTTAAAACAGTTTATGTAAAAAGTTTGAAATAGGATGGACATGTCCCACATATACTCAAGATTCTGAGTCACCAAGAATGGTTTTGCTGATACTTTATTTACGATACAGTCTCTTTTCAAAAGTGTATGTAACACCTACATGAAACTCATTGGGAAAAAAAAGCAAAATATTTTCTATTGGAAAAAGTAGTTTGCAAAAAGAGTCACTTGTTCTGAAAGTTAGGATTTTTCTTGAGTTTACAAACAAAAAAGTTCCATTTGTAGTAGAAATCAGTCTCAGTTTAAAAATGTTGGTATGAATATAAAATGCTATAGCTATATATATAAGAAGATTTCAATCGACAATTTTCAAGAAATTTCTATTTTGAAAAACAGAATGTGAGTCTTTGCCCCAGGCTGGGAGAGCTTAAAGGAACCCTCAGTATGTGAAGTCTCTTCCACACCAAATCAGACACCACAGAAACAATCTCTACTCCTGCCTTGGCACTTGTCTCTTCCAAATGCCCAAGGAGAAAAGGGAACAAGGCAGCTTACTAAGATGCTAAAAACTTCCCGGTGTGTCCAGAACCTGTGTCCCTGCTTCCCAACTTGGTGCTCTTTTGCCATTTCAGATTGCAAAGTCTCTACGACACTTTCCTTACCATTCATTTGTGCAGATTTTTGTCCTTTACTACAATGGGGACTCTGCAGTTCCTCCCAACACAGTGAACGAGCCTTAACAGGGAGCCTTACACCCTTTTATAGTCTGTGTCCTTAGCCTCACACGCAGCTAGGCAGATAGCATAGGCAATAGTCACAGCATCAGCAGGGTGGATATGAGCCCTCTCTGCAATTATTCTAGCCACTGGGCTTAGTTCTCAGCCCAGGTTTTCAATCCTTGTATCATAACATCAGATGTGAACAGCAACTGCAAATCCAGACTCCTTTTTTCTATCTTGAGGGTCATCAGTCATTATTATATTCTTAAAGAGTTAACCTATGAATTATGGCATTAACCTATGGCATTAAGCTATGAAAAGGTTAATCTCTGCCGATCTACTGAGCTGTGGGGTGGTGAGTTATCCGTAGGTATACATTCTGTAAGTGATATCCACCCTAAAATGCAGAGAAGCAAGGCCCTTCCATGCAGGAGCCAGAATTTAGGAATTCCTTGGGGTTCCCAGTGTCTGAGGAACTCCTCTGAGAACGACCTTGTGGCACTTCAAGAGAAGTGCACGTGCTGTAAGGAAAGCACCTAACGTACCCTCCCAAAGAGGAGCACAGGCTCCTGCCTCACAGACAGGCAGGGTACACCCAGTCCTCCTGAATTCACCCCCCTTGGCAGACTTACTCCTTCACCTCCCTGACTATCAGTAACTTTGCCATRTATACATTATAAAAGCCAACTGATGGAGGGAAAGTCAAGCTATAGGTTAATGGCTGGTAGGAACAACAGAATGAAAAATAATCCTGTGKTTTTTTGCTATATATTCTATATACTGTCTATTTTGCTAATAATTTGCTAATAAAAAATTCCTAATTTAGCTACAAATTTTCTAATACAGCTAGGGGGAAAAAATCAAACTTCTCCAGCTCCTAATACATACAAGAAGCCTTTAGTATCTTGACATTTGCTGTATCTGTGTAATTACACTGCCCTCTACTCTTAGGCCAAGCAATGCTGTGAACAGCACGGCCACTTACACATGAAGCTGTGGCTGGAAACGCTCTCTTGGCACCTAGAGTCATTTGGCTATTTTTAATTTGTTCACCCTGCTGATATGGTAACAGACTCGCACACTCCTTCCTACAGCGCATGTCCCATGGGTCACACAAAGCAGGGAGGGGAAAGCAGAAAGCAGGGAAGGGAGAGCAGAAACCAAAGAAGGGAAAGCAGAAACCAAGGAAARCAGAGCAGCCCTAACTGCTTTCATTCTAGTGCTGGGGTTTAGTGGGAGAAGAGGAATGCTCTAGCACCTCTCCCTCCATGAGCAGTTGGGTCATGAAGCAACAACTCCATGGTCACGTAGCTCCCACAACCACAGTCCGTCTGGATCCRGTTTCTCCAGTTGAAGATGTKTAAGCAGAGGCAAGGCACACTGACACACACACCTGGGGATTAGAGTGATAAAGCTTTGTGCACAAACGCCTARTTTACCTCCTTCTCTTTGAACTATRTGGTACAGGTGGACTGTTTGCAGGATATGTTCCAGATCCTGGTCTTGGTATCCTTTCTCATGCATGTCATCCACGGAGTCTGGATAGATGACTTGATCCCGCAGCGTCCCAATGGACATGTAGGGCCTGTGAAAGAGCAAGAGGAAAGCAGTGGTGAGTGCTGGCTCCAGGAAAGCACTTGCTCCTGTTCCACRAGCACACAGAGCAGATTCTATAATGCTTTCAACACTGTGTGGCTAGAACTGGATTTATCTGTGGGTGCGCTGTGGGTGAATGTTCTTCTAAACTTGCCCAAGGGACACTGTGCTGTTTACACAAAAGCTGATTACAGCACAGCAACATGGTTAGTATTAGCATGAAAATAAACTGACAGTTCAGGCTGAATAAACATCTACCTCCTAGCCCACTCAGAATGCTTTTACTTTGAATGGGGAACACTATGCTGCAGTTCTGCATGCTTWGAGTCAAGGCTCTGCATGCTTTGAGATGTAGAATTTCAGTTCAACAATCACATATCAAATACAAACTTTAACAAGACTCCARACTACCTCACCCCACGAGCTGTGCACAGCCCCCATCCCATGAATTCTCCCAGTCTCTCAACAAAGTCACCTAAAAAACTGCTTTACAGYTGTGTAAGTGGCACCAGGCCATGCAGGTATCTGAGGTAACATTAGCAGCCCCCTGCCCGTGCACCCCACTGATAGGGTGAGTTTTCATCATTACTTAGGAAGAGTCAACCATAAATGGGAGAGCTGCCCTCTCCACTGCAGGTGGCAACCTTGGCAACCTTCCCTCCCACAGAATCACAGAGCGGTCGAGGATGGAAGGGAYCCCTAGAGTTCATCTAGTCCAACCCCYTGCTCCAGCAGGGACACCCAGAGCACAGGGCGGCATCCAGGAGCCTTTGGGAGATCTCCGGAGAAGGAGACTCCACAGCCTCCCTGGGCAGCCTGTGCCAGGGCTCKGGCACCCTCACAGTGAAGAAGTTCTCCCTCCCCTGTGAGGTATCTTGGCAGATGGGCCTGATCCACCCCGTTGTTTGGAGAGTCCTCAGAATAGAAACAGGTTTATCTGATCCACGATACAGGCGCTTTACAACCGCAGAATGAAGGCTGTAACATGCAACGACATTCACATCCAAGCAGTTACCAGCTGCATCGTGTTTAATGCAGCAGGGGACAGTGCTGAATGTTCACCCCCAGCCGGTGAGGTGGGCAAGGAGGGCTCTGACAGGCTCAGTCACTGCCTGTGGAGGGCAGAGAACCAGGAGGAGCAAAACTGGAGCCAGCCCTCAGCTACAAACACTGCTGCCCGCTTCGCTCTAAGGGCATCCCGCTGCTCTTTGCCTGCACTGGGCACAGGGTTGTTGTAGGACGCAGCACAAACACCAACACAAAGCACGGTCAAGCATTTACATTAAGTGTAATATTGCAAAACCTTAACTCTAAACATTATGTAACCTGCTCAAGTAATGCTATGTCACATTTTCATAATGCTCTCCATCTAAAACCCCAAAGGGCTTTACTATTGCAAATGCAGAAAGCATTTCACTCCCTCCAGGACGCAGCAGAAGGCAGCAGCTCCACCTAAGCCCAGCACAGTTTAGATCAGCATGTGCACAAAAACAGACAGTTTAGTCCTCCGTGCTACACTGGCAGCCTCCTCTAAGCACATAATTTGTCTGGGATTAATACCTTAGTCTTGTGGAGTACGATCCTGTGATGACTTGCAGCACTCAGGGCCTCAGATTTAACCTGCAGCACAAGCAGGAYGGAAACGCTCACGGTGCCACAGGAGGACATTTGCTCTGGTGCTGTTCACTGAGTCACCAGCAGCACTTCCTGCAGCAACTGGATCTTCCTCGTGGCAGACACACRAGCAGGGCCCAGCTTTCAGCACAGGAGCCAACCCCATCCATCCCTGACACACCGGGAGAGCTAGCAGGAACAGTCCATCCTGGGCCACCAGGCTCTACCTCCACCACCTTCCAGGGAGCCACTGGTGTCCCTCAGGGCTCCCTTCACCTTGCCTGGCATCAGGTGTCTGGCTCAGGCCTCCAGCTGGTGGCAACAGAGCAAGGCACCTTGTGGTTGCTGYTTCTTCTGTGTTTTAGGCTGGGGAGAGATTGCCTCCTGCAGGTGTGATCCTCCCTCAGCTGCGAGCAGAGCCCAGGAGCTAACTCAGTCACCAATGGCTAAAGTTAAAGGAGATCAATCTCATACAAGGTCAGATTTCCCCATCCATAACATGAAGACGTAACCTCCTTGCCTGCCCTGGGGACAAACACCCCAAGAGCTGCAAAGCAGCAGATGTTACTGCAAGCAAGGTTGCAGGTAACCTCACRTGGAGAGCTGGGCACTGAGCAGCAAGAAATGCAGGTCCCTGCATGCAGCAACAGGGAGTTTTTGTCTTCGCTGGCAAGCTCCTTTTAAAATATTGTTTCCATTAAATGCTTAGCAGTGCAAATAACAAAGCAATCCTTCTGTCCCAAAGTAACACTCCCAGTGTAACTGCTCATAATTGATTCCTCGTGGAGATTTTCCTTTCAGACAGAGGCTGTGGGCTCCGGTCTCCAAGCGACCATTCTCACAGGCTTTGCAAGCAACTTCTCTGCAGCGGGAAAAACTACCCAGACTTAGACACTAACAGCTCTGCAACTGCTTTATTCTTTGTCTGCCCTTTATTTGCCCTTTGCCTGCCTGCTTTATTTCTTTGTCTGCCCTTTGAAGCAAGACGGTTTTGAGAGAGAGGATGTAACATTAATTCTTTTTTACAGTTTTGGTATCAAACCAAACAGATACCAAATCAAACCAGATACAATTTTGGTATCAAGCCCTTCACAGAGCAAGGAAGAATTTACTGGTTCTGGCCTGATTTTCTGGGAATACCAGGCATCTAGTTGGAAAAGAGGTTTCCCATTCTCACAAACTGATCTTTTTCCAGTCAGCTTAAGCGCTTTGTTTCATCAACAATTTCTGCTCTGTGCACTTGGTGTTTCCCTTTGCGGAGCTGTAATTTTTCCTTCTGCTGGTTAGAGGCCACTCACGCATCCCCAAAGCCGAGGACTCCCCTTTGCAGCACTGCCTTAAAGGAAGATGATACCAACACATGCTGCAATCTCAGCCCGAGGTGCAGCCAATTCCCCAGTGCCCGACTGACAMGTAACATTGTGCAAAGTGTTGGCAAAATATTTGAGAAATCACACACGGAGGAAGGCCAAGCGTTACAGCAACGACCTGCTATGGTTGCTTTACTGCTGTTAGCTCTGAGGGGCAGGGATGGTACGAAACAGATTTGGGCAGGTAACAGTGAGTCCTCTTTGCCCACACAGGACCAACACACACAGGTGCTGGTGAGCTTAGGAAGAGAGGTATAGTGCCAGCTTAACCCTTCCTAACCCTTAGGAAGGGTTACAAGAGTAACACTGCACACTGTAATCAGCAACACTATCATTTGCTAATTCACTGATATGCTGAAGAACACAGAGCTTCACTCTCCTGGACACCTTCCAAGGCACCGAGACATTTTTATTATAAATCAGAACAAGTCGTATCTGCACGAAGCATTTACAAATACTACCTGAACGCTTTTCAAAGGTGTTTGATCTTCACTGCAAAATGAACAATGCTGACAGAGCAGATGACCTGTTCATGCCATGCGTTGCATTGCATTGCTTTAGAAAATTACAGCAACTAATTAATATGGACTTTGAGAGTCTATCGAYTGAATCAGTCAAAGCCCTAATCATAACCACCCTGGGACAAAGCAGGGACTGAAGGTATATCCTAATGAAGTGGTTGGCATCTGAAGGCAAAGGAGGTTAGTCCAAGGTAAGWGCCCAGGGAGCTGCTTCCAGTTAGAGCTTGGGGATCACTCCACATTCCTTGGCACAGGCTGTGACCAACACTTCCAGCATGGAAGGTGAGGTCTAAAAGTTACTTGGCTTGGGAATTTCAATCCATCTCCAGGAGCTTGCCAGGGCAATCAGGACTTGCCTTGCCCTTTGCTGCCCAAGGGTATTTTCAGTTATCACTACATGTTTATTCTGATAAATATGTCAGGTTATGCTAGAAATAGGTTTACCTTACATAAAATGATGAGTGATACAATTAAAATACTCTCTTGATTGACCCATCTTTTAAGTTTCTGTCCTTGGCTGACAAGATGCTTTTTTAATACAGCCAAGTTGGAGTGAGAAAAGGAAAGACTACACCTGGTATTTTCAATTACAGGGAAATTACAGGCTGGATTTTCTAAGGTGATTGGGATAGCTGCAAAGTGCAATCCCGATTGCTTGCTTCGMTATCTGAAATAAAATCTATTTGAGATTTTTAGACATTTAAGAATAGATTCCTCTTTTCAGGAAGATGATCCTGGAGCTCTCTCCCTTCCCAGGCAAGCAGGAAGCTCCCAAGGAGGCTGTGCCTGCACTAGGGAATCTCCAGCCCGGGAAGCTAAGGCCTCACATGGACACACGTGCCCAAGTGCTGTGTAATTCCCCAGACCCCCCAGCACAGGACAGGTAACAGAAGCAGCAGTTTTAAGCCCAGCACAAAGCAGAGCAGCTACTAGAGATGCAAAGGAGCGTGTGCATGACAGGCTCATGGCTAGAAAACCTCTTCCAAGAMCAGGGTTGAGGCGATTTCCTTCCCCCAGCTTGCAGGGGATCAGATTCCCATTTTCCTAGGTTAGTGCTCATGCTAACGAGGAGTCAAAGGGAGGGCACTTTCTAATCTTCCCACTGAAGCAAAGAGGCTGGAATCATGTGTCCCAAGGAGGAATTATTGGAAAGAGCTACACTGCATAGAGTCCTCAAGTGGAAGGAGGGAGACATTAGCATAAATCCTTGCTCCATATATTATTTATCATTATTTATATATTTTTTTTAAATCAAATGCTCTTCAGTATAAAATGCATGAACTATCCTATTCCGTCAGTATCTTACTAAAAGCACATTAAAAGGTAGTTCAGAAGCCTTATTCAGGTGCCTGCTCTCAGGAGAGGCTTGTTATAAATAAAGGCCTTTAACATTTAGCACTCAGYTTGGCACTCAAACTTCAATGAGAGGCAGGAGCTCAGATGTACATTTGTGTTTAGATCTTCCTATGGGATAACTCTAGGTGGCACCCTATACCTACCACATCCCGATTTTGGAATAATTTTCCAGAAATTTCTCCCCGACTATCTAGGGAATCTACCCATTTCTCTTCAGAGCTTCCAGTTGTCTTGTTGGTACTGAGATCCTAGTTTTCAGTTGCTGTAACACTCAAGCAGGAACCACCTCAGAAGACTTCCTTTAAGTCAAAACTGGAAACTCCATGGTTTTCAAGGAGGCCAAGCTTGATCAGTGGTGATCAAAACATGCCAATTAAAGGGATATAGATTCCTAATAATTCTATTACAACACTAATGAAACACACAGCAAAAAAGTAATGACAAGACCATCACTACAACTCTGACCTTGAATGAATGTGAATTAAGCTCTTGCACAGTTGTGCTGCATCCACTACTTTCTCTCACACAGAATAATGTGGTAGCATCACTTAAGAATTAAAAGTGAGAGAATAAATAATATAATAGCTAGCAAATATTCAAAAAGCAGACTCAGTTTATTGCACTGTATCTAGTTCAAGGGATTTTAGGGTCAGCTAAAGTTTCAGGAATCCTTCTAAAAAYATAAATAATTGATCTCTGCTTAAAACATCCTACACTGAATTCTCCTCTGAGCTCATGCAGAACTAGCCATGAGCACCCTCTAAATATTTCAGCTAGATCAGTTACCAGAGTGGAATGTCATCAGCTTATAGCCATTAACATAGTTTACAGGAAATTAAGGGTACAGTATAAGACAATTCTTAATGCATATGATTAGAAACTGATATTAAAGGCTGAAAAACCTCACGCTGATCACTCTGGGGCTTTCTCTGCAAAGAGGCAAGGCACATCTCTCCAAGAGGAAATAATAACCAGAAAGGTGAAAGAAGGCTTTGATTAAAAGCGCTGCTTGTGCTCAGGTATCATTTCATCTCATGATTTACTTATTCACCAAGATCACTTACAATATACCTAGAACTGGTAAGAGAGCATAAAAGTTTAAGGCTAACAACTCACAAAGTTACCTTTCTCTTTAGTCTATTTGAATGAAGTCAGGTATAGAGAGAACAAAAAGACCGTGTGTATAATTGAAAGCAAAACTCAAAAGCTTGCCACAAAATACAAGCTACTGCTATATTAAATAATTATAACTTCTTCAATAGATCAAATCAGGCAATGAGATAAACGAAGGGAAAATGCTTCCTTTTTCTTAAGCATCCAGTTTTTGCAGGCCTCATCCTTCCACGCTTGGGCAGTCCTGAGGATAGTCAGGCCAGCTGGGTGGCTGATTACGAAGATCAATAAATGTAAAAGGGAAGCTGTTTTGGGTAAAAGCCTTGCCTGCAATCGGCACCACGCTCACCTCAGGCCAAAAGGGCTCTCTGATCTTTGCTACAACCTGTAATGCAAAGAGGGAGGCAGTTTCCCTCCTGCAACAAGGTTCAGGTCACTCACGGTTCTGCAGGTCGGAAGCGACACCTTCCTGCATGGAGGGCAGGAACGCAGACAGCGAGGCCTCTGAAGCAGGAGCTGCTCTTGCTCTGCGTTTCACAGCGCTCCCTGTCCATGGCATTAAGTTTTCACATGCTATGGAATACAAATGTGCAAGTAATGCTAGAGCAATAGTATGTCTCCACTGAGATGCCCTGCCAGCACGTGGGAAAACACACACACAGTGCTGATTTCAGTCTCTAATCCTCTGGGAATTACCCTGTGTTGCACAGGGCACTGAGACATGTCACGTACTGAGGCTACAGGGACGTTCAGAAACCATCACAACCAGTTTGCCACTGTTAGATGTACCTGGACTGGCCACAAGGGAGCTGCAGCGATCTTCGCTAGGAACAAAAATTAGTGGGAGGTAATTACCAGAGGCCTCTTGACAGATAAACAAGTCTAGGGAAGCCTTCCTTTTAGGGAAAGGCTGTCATGGAAGGTAGGCTAGTGCAGAAATAAAGAAGTGAAGAAAGAAACCCGTCGGCCACAGGGGTAGCCGCCCTGTTCCCACAGGATCACAACATAGCAACTCTGGAAGAAAGGAAGGATAACGCAGCCATCTGGGGGATASTCTGCATTATTTGAAGAGATTCATCTTGCCTAAAAGTTACTCGTCCAAGTCCAAGGTTCCAAGCCTTCTCTCTGGAGTCAATGGAGTCTCATCTGGCACCTCCACTGGACTAGTGCATCTTCAATGGTGTCCTAGGATGTTCTGGTGGTTGTCTGAAGTGGAAGACTGTTGAGGAGCGACTGATCCACCTAACAGTTGCTCCGTGCTCTGGGTGTCTCTGCTGGAGCAGGGAGTTGGACTAGATGATCTCTAGAGGTCCCTTCCAACCTCAMCCATCCTGTGATTCAGCAGGGTGCTGCACTGGGCTGCCCGTTTCACTCCASCACAGGATAAACGGAGGCTGCTAAACGCAAGGCCGAGCCCACAGGGAGCTCCCGCGTGGCACCGGTGACTCCAGCAGCTGTGTCCTTGTCCTTATCTTAAGGGAAGCAGCATGTTCTCATGCCAACAGCCTTTTGCTTGACAGGAGAAATTTTATCTTTCTCTAAGAAAACCCTGCGAGATCTCTGAAGACCGGAATGACAACAAACCTGGTTTCTATCTTTTATCAGGATTTGTAGTTTATCAGTGTTTCCCAGTGTTACGTGGTCAAGTGTCCCGATTTCATATGACTAAGGCACTTGAAACTTACGTTCCGCATTCTGAGGTAAAATAATATGGAAATACGAACCGTTATCTGTTTTGTTTTTCTCTCWAAGATCGTTCATTGAACAGCTGCAAGGGTAGAGGAGTTAAGCTGGGAGTGACACACAAAGCTGGACACAGAAACAACCCTTCTGGAGAAGTGTCTGCTACACAGAAAGCAGGCCACGTAAATGCAAAAACCAGGTTACTTCCTGGCACACAAGTTTGTCCCTATCACTGATAAGTCACTATGTTAAGCTGTAGATCATTTTTTGCCCCATGGCACTGCTGTCACTACTAAATTTTCAAGGCAAGTGAACTCTGTCTCAGCAGAATGGACCTAGCAGAGTTTAAGTGCATTTGCAGTTGGCTTTGCCCCCATGGGAYAGAGCCCATAAATCAGCCAGGCATCCCGTTCTTGCAACCTATTTACTTTCTTCATGTGAATTTGTAAAATGTTCGTCAAGCTTAACCTGACAGCGTTCTTCAAAATGTTTTTCTTATTTGTTTTCTAGATCCACGTTTTCCCAGATTTTAAATGAGAGTGTGGCCTCTGCATGGTGCCTGGCAAGAAAATAAGGGGTAAATATTGGTGCTGACTGTGGACTTTTGACAGGCAAAATCCTATGAAAAGAAGCTGCTGGAGGGCAGAAGCGTTGCAARCTCATGTGCTGGCAAGAACATGGTGTCCAGCATATACCAGGAAACACAGAGCAGCTGACTGCCAGGGACCCTGGTGGAAACACTCCTGTGCCTAGGCTTCAGACATAAATTTAGCTTCTCTGTAGCAGCAAGGAAAATATTTCAAAAGAACATAATTGGGAGCTGTGCATGAGTGACACTAACGGGGGCCAAAATCAGACTGATGTGCTCCTTACCACTGAAGCAAGACTCAAATGGTTGGGATGCTACCTTGACTACAAGAATGGATAGATACAAGAATCCAAGAATGGATTTCACCTCTCAGTTCCATACACATCATGGTATTTAGTAAGCCATGAAGCTGGCAGTACTTTAATGTTATACCTCTGCACATCTGCTGCTTGGTAAGAATAACGTGAGCTACTGCATAGGTCTCAGGGATGTAAATGTTGAGAGGCAAGTTCCCTTATGGATCACAAATGAAAGGAAGCTGGCTTGCACTTGGAGTTAAGTGATCATGTCGTGTTTTAAATGAGATGCCCCCCGGAGCCTGCAGAATGAGGTCTCTCCATTTGTCTAACAACAAAGTYCCTCCATTTGTCTGCTCGAAAGGCAGTAACATCAGAACCTGCTTCAGCTGGAGAGCCCCGGCAGCCACAGGAGCTGATTATTGCATCTCTGCACCCATCAGTCCTGGGCTTCCTGCTGACTGAAATCTGTCAACAAAGGCTCTTCATCTGCACCAGCCTGGCCCTGACTTTGTGACACAGACCACTGCCCATTCAGACGGGCATGACACACCAGTCAACAGCAGCATCACTTAGTGCTGACCCAAGAAAGAGCTGAATTAYGATTCTGATGGCTAGGTAAGAAAAGCCGCAGCTGAAGCATCACAGATGCTTGCAAAAYAAAAGAGCAGCACAGGAACCTATTCCTAAGCCTCTATCCTCTTGGTWCCTACCTAAGGTAGAGTTTTCCCAGCCGATGTCCTTGAGAATATTTGGTGTCATCATATAGTGCAGCCTGGTAACTTGTTTCAGCTTATGAGAGGTTTTGAGGATCTGAAGCAGGGACAATCCAGGTAAGGAATGRACAGAATGCATCCAGCACAGCTACAGTCTCTGCTACTAAATCCCTTGTTTGTATGAGCTTCAAATACAGCACAAAATAACATACTTCTCATCTGATCAAGCTCCCTTTTTTAAAATATTCTAATTCAAAGTTTCCAATTTGGGAGGAAACAGAGACTAAGCCTCAACTAAGAGAGGGACCTGAAAGAGTTCTCCATTTCCCAGTCCAGACRCTTGTGCTGGCTGTCTCCTGCCTCCACGTGCAGATCCTAGATGAACACCTACCAACACCTCCCAATTCCTCACCCACATTCTCATTTTCTTGCACTTTCAGAACCATGGATTTTTCCAGATTTAATCTTCAGAACCACAGATTTTTCAGACAGATTTTCTGTCTGAATGGACTGGGGGACCAAAACTGCAGAGCATGCTGAAGTCCTCTGCAAACAGCAGTTTACCTGCAACCTTTGAGACAAAACCATTTTAAATCTAAATGCCTGTGCAGCATGASAACTGAGGCCTCCAGTCTAGGATTTCTGCACTTCTTTGCCTAGATAAGAGACAAGAGCTGTAAGCTGGGCTTTAATTAGCAGAGTGTGAATGGACAGCAAGGAAGGCACCTTGGATGGCTYGAGCAGCAGCAACAGTTAATCCATAAAGCCATTTTCCAGCCCTGGCTATTAGCCTCAGGGAATCTCACCCACCATGTACTCTTAAGTGGTACTGTCATTACTGATAACCCTGCGTTCACACAAACAAATTAAAATGTGCCAATCTTCAYAGCTGTGAGTGAATCTTCAGTGGAAGCTGGGAAGTCTCCTGGGAATCCTGGTGGGCAAAGGCCCAGTTMACTACCACCGCACCAAGGCAAGACCTGTTCTGGTCCAGGCAGGATAAGAAGCAACTCCCTTTAACTAGGATGGAGAAATATAAGGATTTCCACACGAGTCCCATTCAAATGAAATGGAAAAGTTGTGCCCTGGCTGAGGGGACAGCCTAACAGGCCTCACACATGCAGCAGCCACCTTTTTTAATAAACAGGAGAAAATCTCATTAACCTGGCTTCATTTCACTCACATTAAACAAGAAAATAAATAATATCAAAAAAGTAGCATCCATCTCCTTACAGGGGAACCATGTTGAAAAGCGTGGCTATGTGAATGTGTGGGATTAAGCAGGCTGCTAGATCTCACGTTGAGGCCACTACCACAGACCTTTTGTTCATCTCTCAGATAAGTGGTGAACTTTGAAAATAAACACACACAAGAGGAGTGCCCTGAAGCTGATGGCAAAGCACCCCAGGGAGCTACAGCGGGCAGACAGGCCTAAGGCTCCACTCGGTGAGGCAGGAAAGGAATGAGTCAGTCCCACCATCAGCAAAACTCACTGTGTTTTGTGTGTTTTTAGTGTTTTGTGTGTGTCCAAAGTGCTCACGGGCAAGAACACGCGTGGAGCTGGTGTGTCAGGGTGCAGRGCCACCCCTGGGAGCCGGCACACGAGTGGAGCAGGGCAACAGGAGCAGTGCCTGGAAGCACAGGGGGGTCTCAGCTCCCCACAAGCAGAGGCAGCACAACCCACGAAGGTCAGCAAAGACCTGCAACTTAGGCTGTTTGGCTTTTCTGGCCACAAACTAATGAGAAAGTCTAATACAGAAGAGCTACATACACATATAGTACGTGCATATAATTCCATAAACACAACTTTTCTGAAAGTGAAAATGGCCATTTTGCAAGACAATTTTTGTTTAGGTAATCAAAAACTGTCTGAAAAACAACTGGCTTTTAATTACAGTGGCCTTGCTAAAGATCTCCATTCTTAAGATAATATTGGAATCACACTATAATCTTTAGGAGGTTATACAATCACAYGCAGTGCTTACAATAACAAGATATAAATATCACTTATTTTATTACTTTATTACTTACGTGATTTGGAACTGAAATATCTCTTGCTTAATCTCATCTACATGATGAATAYGGTTGCACTACTTGTGGCAAATCACAACAGACGTTTGGATTACTCAATAATGCTGAGCTGARAAAAATGTATCTAACTAGCTGGTGCAATTTTTAGTAGCCAAGTATATTTTTAGAATGCAGAAGGAAAAAGACCAGTCAGGAGAAGACTTGTAAAAGAAGCCAAGATAACATATCAGAAAGAGATGTATGCAAAAAGAAACACCTAGAGCTCAAGGAGGCCAGAGAGACATTTAAACTTTTGTTTCATGCCCTCCTAGGATTAGTAAGACAACAGTAAGCCCAGTTATATAAATCTTATATGATGCAGAACAATATTTGACACCAGCGTAGCCAGTCCTCAGAGAGGGGCACTGCTCATGGATGTTTTAGAGTTGTGCTCTGCTAGGGAGACTGCAGAGCCATGAGAGAAGTTTATGTAACCAGCAAGGACTGCACAGTACATAACTCAGTGCAGGTCAKAGGGTGGAATGTGATGAACAATTTACATTAAGAACCTGACGTTGATGACTCTGAATGGACACTTTATGGAGCAGAGGCACTAAAGAATATTCCTGTACTGTCATCAAGGTAACCTGCAAGTATTGTCGGCGTGAGCTGCTGCTGCTGGCAGCTCTACCAAACCAGGGAGAACTAAGTAAATGAAAGAAACAGGAGWCTGGTTCCTTGCAGTGAAAAAGGCTGAGCCTTTTAGTTGGAGAACCATGACATTAAAGATGGAGAGTCAGAAAGAATGACATTAAACATCAGGAGGAATTGTATGCTGGAACTCACTAATTCCATGGAGACAGGGCAACCTCCCAYGTTTGAAGACAAAAGAGTGTAGGAACAGGGCACAGTGTGGGGAAAGCCACCTTCAGACACACTGCTGATACACCACAAAAACACTGGYGGTTCCTTTGACTCTCTTAGGCGCTGCTAAGAACATAGCCTGTTCATCTTGTGTGTATATCTAGCATTGCTCCTCATGCTACACACCGTGTATTTCGTTAATGTTCTTATTATCTAAAACTATGCCTTACAACTTCTATTTTATTCCTAGGTAAAGTAGGAATGAAGTACCTTTATTCTGTAGGAATTCTCTAGGAGGAAATAGCTTCCTTCTAGAGATAAGGAATCTCCTTATCTCTCTTTTCATCTTCTCATTCATGCTGCCTTCTTGATGGGTTAATTAAAAGAGCAATGCAGAGATGGTCAACATGAGCACACACTGCTTTGCAAAGGAGGGAAAGAAGAAGGGATATGAGCCCATTACTGAGGCTCCAATAGTGGCAACTTGTCAAACTGTGACAGATCCTTGTCATGTGCCCAGTCCCGAGCACTGATCCATCCTTGAAAAGAAGCCGTCACTGGCACCAATATGATGCCAGGCTGCCAGTCGGGGACAGCACAAAGTGGAATCACRGGAATCCTTGGGCTTCCTTCTCCCTCTTTTTTGGTGACTGAACATCTGCATCACCAACAGAAGGAAGCTTAGGGGTTTTTTAAGCACTCTCCACACAGGAGATGGTATTTACCCCTTTCTAAACTGGCTCTAAATTATGTTGATTTGGAAACAAGAGAAGCAGGGTCAAAAATGACGTTACGTGCAAGAAGGTATCAGCTGCAGCAAACACCTACCTTTGTGGTATATAAAACATGTGCTGTGGAGGAGGTTTGTAGAGGACTCCTCCGTATACAGGCCACAGACCACTTAAAATTCTGAAAAGAGAACTCTTTCCACAGCCATTGGGTCCAGTGATTAGAAGATGCATCCCCTCCTGCACCTACAATAACAGTGAAAGCAACAGAATGGAAGATGTTACCAGGGTATAGAAAGATCCCCTAAAGCAAGTTATACAAGACATTGCATCAAATTATCAAGCCATTCCATTAAAACTTGCACATCTTTTAGCAGCTGCTCTAGAAAAAACAGTTTTAGATGCAATACATCGGCTGAAATGATAAAAATAACTGAATGACAAAAATAATATGCACTATTTCCAGAATGACAGATTATTATTTTCTAGAAGGACACAAATCATTAAATTGGAAACATTTTTCTTTTTTTAAAACTATTTGGGTGCTTTGTGTTTTAGAATTAAAACCTGAGCATAGTTTATTTCTAATACATGGCAAAAACATTGAGTCCCACTATCTGGAAGATGGAAGGCATCACATGTCACAATCTAGAACAACTCCAATAATTTCCAATAATCCTTTTGGTGCATTTACAAACATTTCTTTCAGACTCTTGCTTGCACTAGTTTCAATACAAAGACATCATAATATGTTAAGGGCAATCGGTTATTTATAGGTATATTCAAACATTATAAAAATTACCTACACTGATTATATCAGAATATCAATAAACCACAGTTGGGATCAATTATTCTAATGTGGATCATGCCCAAAGGGGGYAACAGCCTACAGAGCAGAGCCATATCCATCGGGAACACTAATATAAGCTATGCAAGCAACACTGAACTCCACTCTGCCTCTCCCTGCTTCATTAACARTGGTATTCTGGGTGTGATGATGTTTATTCATCGGAATATAAATCTGTGTATATATAAGAATGTATATTTATTCATAATCACACTGTCTGTTTGACCTTAAAGCTGTAATTGTCCAACCTGGCATCCCCACACTGCAGCCGCTGCAAGTTTTGCATAGCTGGGACCCTGTCCTCAATTCTTATGCACACACAGAGATGACAACAGGAACAGCCTGTTCTAGCTAAACTGAAGGACCTGCTGTAATTATTCATGTATAGTGTTCTGATAACTCCACCTGTTTCTAAAAATAGCAATATCTGCAATGAAACGGGACATATATGAGGGTGATTCAGTAAAACCATTAATTACAATTGYGAGCAGGTAAAAGGTGGTATTTTTAAGAGCTTTTTAAAAGCAATTGAAGCTTTCACTGAGCAAAGACTCCACAGTTGGGCTTGTCAACTATGCTGTCAACTATTAGTAACTATGGCCTTTTGTGGTGAATAAGTTAAATTACAGACTCATTTTTTTTCATGATTGATATGAACTCTGATTTTTTAAAAGGAACCTAAGGGAATAAAGCATCCCAGTTCCACTGAAATTGAGACTGATGGATGCAGACTATCACAGAGGCCTTTGAAAATCACACGTGTGTTTTTTTGGTTTTTTTTTTTTTTGGATCTGGCAAAAGCACCAGAAATCCTCTCTCCTCTGTCTGAGCAGGATAAACTACACATATCTGCCTCTATTGAGCTACTATGCCTACCTTTCTGGACTTCCCCTTTTATCCATATGCTCCTCCAAGTACTTAACATAAAGTACATGAATTCTGTCCTGTTTATGTTAATGTGATGGCAACAATCAGAAGATTCTTGCATAGCATCTTACTTTGATGTTCAGTCTGGAAACCACCACATCGCCGTTCGGAGTAATAATGGGAACATTTTCACAAACAATTCCATGATCAACATCAATAACTCTGCCTAGAAATAAGAGAAGAGCATTYAGAGTCAGTGAAGATTTCTATTCAAAAATCCTAACTGATTATCTCCATGCCCAGCTTAGAAATATAAATTGGTAGGTTTTGAACAATTCTTATAYGCTCCAGGTACCCCAGTAGAAACCTGGATGATATATCTGGAGGATAGAAAGAAACTCCATATTACCATAAACATTATGCATCCTATAAAATATATCACAAGTAAAGCATTACAAACACATGTTTATTCACATTCAGTATCCATTTACTGTATTTTGCTTAAAATAGGTAGTCAATATCCATCAAAAAATGTTCAAGAATGGGCTTAGACACAGGCAGACAAGCTCCYCTTCCTTCTCCTGAAGATTTTATTTGAAAATAAAAGTTCCTTTTGCTAYCAGCTCTCACTGTAAGCCCAGTTCCAGCTCCTCTAGCAATGAGAGCAAAGGAGGAAAAGCTCAGCAGCTTATTTCCAGTTCTTCCTGAAGCCACACAGACTGTAAAGGCCTCTTGTAAATATTTGTGAAAACACTCTATTATCTGTACTTGCTACTGGGAGTTTGTACAAGCTTAAACACACAGAGTGATGAAACATTTGGGTACTCTGTAACAAATTCATGAGAACTGGTAGATAAACTTTTCTGGGAAAAACTTTTCTAGTCTTTATAAACAAGAAGCAAAGAAGAGGTATTTCTCCTTGTAAAAGAAGGCTGTATATTTAAAACTTAAACTAACCAGGAAAAAAGAAAATTATATAAATTTATAAGGGATGGTTTAAAAGAAAATAAGTACTATGTAGTAAAATAATCTCTTTTGGGAAGCCTAATACTRAGATTTTTGGTTTTTAACAATAGAGGCCTACACATATGTGTGAGCATTTGTACTTTCATCCCTATGCAAATCCACTCTGATGGGATTTCTGAAGTATCCAGCATGAAAGGAAGCAGTAGAAACAGTTTTACAATGGAGCTTGTCATCAAAATCACAGGGCCTGTGGCCTAGATTCATCCGGCCTAAATTCCCCGTAAAWCTCTGGGAATACTGCTCCCCACCGGCTAAATGCCTCCCAAAACCCCTAACTTGTCAAAAAGAAACACTGCCCACAGTGACTTCCGAAGAATCTAGGCTCCATGAAGTTTGCAACTGCAATGGAATCAAATCTTGGAAAAAAAAAAAAGATGGAAACATGAACATTCTTTCATATCTGTATTTGTTTTTAAACGATACTTCTTCAAAATACAAATCCAAGAAGGGCCCCAGCATTATTTCAGTCTCCTACGAAGTGCAAAATCTTTTTTTTTTTCTTTTTTCTCCTRGGACATCTCAAAACATAACACAGAGAATCATCTATTTTACTGGCAGTCAAATACTACCAGCATCTCCAAGATTAAGCAAGCAGCTGTTTCCACAGGCAGCCACTGTGCTGCAGCCAGCTGTTCTGCAAAGCCTGTCAGAGCATTTTGAGACCCTGTCAGAATTTGTCAAAATACGTTATTTCATAAAAGCACTTTGGTGTCTTTATCTCTAACTAGATTTAAGGGATTTTCACTGAGAGGGAATGAGGCTCTTCARCAATGAAGATGAGGGGGGAAGTAGAAGGAACTACTGAGGAAACTGCAACAAGCCCATGGCAAATGTGTGAAACAGCCGAGAGAGCAGCTCAGCGAAAGAGGCAGGATGAGATTGTGCAGAACAGAGCACAGCAAGAAAGAYGTGGACAAAAGATGCTGTGGGGAGGCTGCAGACAGAGATACCGACACCAGAAAGATACAGGCTAGAGAGGGGAGGAATTAACAGTGGTACATGCTGGAATGGCTGGTATTGTCAGGGATCAGGAAGATGGTGAGAAGGGTAGGGTTGTCAGCACATTTTCACTTGAAAATTGCCACTAAAAAATGAGAAAATGAGCACAGGCTGACTTTTTTTTTTTCCTTTTTTTTTTCCTATTTTTTTCTCTTTCTTTTTTTTTAAGCAGCTGAAAATAAATTATTGCTCTTGTCAAAAATTAACAAACAGCTCTCTTGCTCTCTTTCTCTCCTATTTCAAATACACTAAGAAAAATTGAAATTTCTTCTTTTCTAGAAGAAAACATTTGAATCTTCCTCAGACAAGTGAGATGTTAAGTACTGGGAAACACTTTAAATGCATCAGGAGAAGGAAGGCACTGCCCTTATAATGATAGCAACAATAGCACTACCAACAACAATACTGTAAACAAAGTGCCCTTTTTCACTGAAAGTTTTCACAAAAAAAGAGCAATCCTAGAGAAAATATATTAGAAGGAACTACAGCAATAACCTGTAGTTAAAAAAAAAAGAACACAATTATGTGAGGAATATAAAATGGGAGACAACATGGAGATTAAAGTGAGAGGTGGGAATTGCTGTAAAAGCAGAAGCTTTGTTCACTGTCCCACCTCACCAGCAAGACTCCCCCCCCAGAGAAATATATAAAAATGTAAAATAATTACCCTTGATTTCTAAGGGCCCCTCAATGTGCAATTCTGCTTTATCTTGATTCTTCTTGTTGCTTTTGGACTCTTGAACAACAGCAGTTCTTTTGTAGATGCCTCTTTTTACTTCATCAAAGACTGAGAACATGTTGTAGACCCGGGCCGTGTAGCCTGCTAGTTCAGTAACCTGAGAAATAATAAACGTCCCATTTCAGTCAAACTTTATAAATCTTTCAGTGAAATACTTGGTCAAAAATACAAGAAAAACATTCCCAGCTACTTTGAGTCAAACCTCYTCAAATGTTACTCTGGAAGAATTTATTCTTTGAGACTCTGTGCTATCCCCTATTATTATTTTTTATACTAATGAGCATATAGAAAAATTCTGAGGGGAACAAATTTCAGACAAGCTAAATCATTGTAACTCTAGTAAAAGAGGAGATTGCAGGAACTGTTCAATCTTCAATCTGCAAAGATCAACTGCCAGAATATGTCCAAAAAGAGAACCTACAATACAAGAGAAACCCAAAATCTCTGTGTTCTCCAGCAAGATAAAGATCAATAAAAATAAAAACTGATGCCCATAATTATTTATTTTCAGTTTTCTGTACTGCCTAAGCCTTCTATGTGAAAGGAAYGCTTTCTACATATAGAACAGGTAGCACAAGGGTGTATCCTAATCTAGAGTATGGTACAGAAACTAATTGGCCCTCCAAGTATGTCAACTGCATGCCACATTACTAGAGTATAATCTAAGACCTTAAATTAGAGCTAGGAATTGTTAGGCTGACGAGGTCTCTTTAAAGGCTTTCTCCTTTTCTCAGCTTTTTTTTTTGACAGTTGCCACCTGGTGAACACAGAAATCCAGGTCTCTGGGACCCTTCTTAAGTTCTGGGCACGTTTCACTGTTTATGCAAGATTAGGTGGGCAGCAGCAGTCACAGTCACGGGGCCATCACTCCCAGGAGGTCTGCAAGCCTAGGAGAACTCAGCTAAAAAAGTGCAACAAATGATGCTACTCTGTAAAGTTTAGGCTTCATCACTAAGTGTATTAGCATCTGTGAAAAGTATTAGGTTAACAGCAGTTAGGTCAGTAGGTAGCATACAGGAGCTGTAACATCATCCTCCCAGTGGAGCTTTCCTAGCAACCTCAGGAGGAGCTTGTGCCAGGGCTCAGCACTCCATGCTGATGATGAACCTCCACCAGTTCCCCCCACAAGAAAGATAACTAGGTATGAGCTTCTAAACCATGACCCTACACATCCATACATACTAGCATTTAAACTGCTGACCTGCAAATAAAAGCTGGGCCTGCAAGATGAGTTACTGGAATGAGGCTGCTTTGGTGGATCAAGTGGCTAAGAATTAGTACTTCACTGCCACTTGAAGTGCACTGATAATGTTATTCTTTGGAAACTGAATCATGAAACAGGCTAAATATTGCATAGTATATCTTCAACAGAATTATAAATATAAAACTAAGAKGGAAATTCAACGAATTGGTCTTGGATCTCATGCTGTCTGGCTTAAAATCTTACCATGTTATAAATCATGAGTTCATTCATTTGCTACTATTACTGCTTGGATGCTTTTGATTCCAAACAATAAAACTGCCATGCTTGTAAGTTTCTGTGCACATTATATAAATTAAATATTTAAAATAAAACAGAAGTAACATCAGTGTTCAATTGGTTATCTGGCAGTCTCTTCAGAGCAGAGGCCAAGCAGCAAATTAGCTGAAGCAGCACAGGTCAAAGTCACTGTCCATTAGAAGTATTCCCTGCAGAGAAAATAAAGATTCTGGCTTTGCTGCAGTCTGTATTTGAAGGCTCTGAACTACCTCTCCTCTCCAATTTAAAAAGCTGTAGTTAGTACTGCTGGATTCCACGTAATGGATTCCAGGGTCTCCAATTAGCTGCCTGCGCTTTCTTCATGCTGCACTGGGAAAGGGATTAGGAAAATCCAATCAAACAAATGCAGACCCACATTAGGCAGGAAACGTTGAGGAGAATAATGGAGACTAATGGTGCTGTCTCATTTTCCTTTTGCTAAATAGCAAATATCCAGGAGAGACTACCTCCTCTAGGTAAATGCCCAGCTTTGCCTGAATTCAGATAACAACCTGAAGCCAAATCTCCAACCTTCCAGGTGAACTTCCTGCATCTCCGGGCCATCTCTAATGGGGTTCTATAATGGATTTTTCCTGTTAAAAGTTTTCTACTTTGCAAAATTACTTACAGCTTAACAGGATCAGAAGGTTCTGACAACAACTGCACAGTTCAGGTGGTCAGAAAGTAAGAATGCAAGACAACCTGAAGTCCCTGCTCCACACAGCAGAGAGATTTGAGCTTCTAGCACTCACACTCCAGGAACCTCTAGTGCTCTCAGGTGGTACTTGAACACAAATATTCTTCTATGTTGGACCACACTGGTAGCTGAGCTCTTCAAACTCACCGCAGACTTAACTAAAGACATGACTATAAACTCAAAGATCTCTTTGGATTTAAGTGCAATAGAAACTTGACTTRAAGAATGGCACTTTTTCAAGACACAGTTTACATTAAATGTTAATTCCATTTTGCTTTTATTTCTCCCTTTTCTGTTTTGTGTGTGATTAATGTACACACCTCCTTGTACGATGACATAATTCTTTCAATAGCATCTGCTCCAGAAATCAGCAGRTTTCGTGATGTAGTGAAAGCTTCTGTCCGTTCACTAACCATTGCCTGTTTCTGGCCATCTTCTAATTCTACAATTAGAAAAAAAAATGTTATATTTTTCTTCTGAAAATTATCTCCACAAATTAAATCATGGTTAAAATGARAGCAGTAGTAGAAGAGGTTTTAAATGGAAACAAGTTTAGCTCTGTGAAGACAACCTCTGTGAAGAAAATCTGTGAGTGTATTTAGCATAGATACTTCAGTAATGAGGACCAAGTGGGAGGATATGGAATTCATTTGATTATGCAAAACATCCTGTTGATTTCTACTATTTGCTTATTTAGATAATTTTCTTCTAATACACTATTATTTCAACATACATWTTAGCAATGCAAAGTGAAACTGAAGCAATGATCTGAAAATGATTTTAATTGAATTTAGATTTGTTATTAATTTTAGTCTTACATTATYACTCATTTCATGTGAAAGAAAATATTCATGTTGATGCAAATTTGTAACTTTTTTTTTTAAAGAAAGCAGTAAGTTCTTTCACTATCATGAGCATGTTTTTAAACAGGATCCTTCTTTCTCACAAGCCTGTCTGTTGACCTGACCCAAATGCRAAGTCAAAATCTTTTGTCTATGACACCACATCCTGTCACCAAGAGAACTCTTGCTCCAAAAGAAAGAGCTGTATCATGGGAACATATCTGCAGCAACTGGCAAAGAGAAACAGCAGCATAAATTGTAGAAAGTAGGTGAGATATTTATGCTTACAGTTAACTGTAACCTACACATATTCTTGCTACCACCTGACTTGCAGAAACTTTTATGTAACCTACAGACAATTTATAAAGTTTCCTTTRTGAAGGGGTCAAGACTAAAAACACGACTATCTTAAGACCACATATCGTTTTACTGTTAACGGTGGCGTCTACCAAAAACTAGGACAACAGCATGTGGTAAACCACACTTACCAGAAGCTTCAGTGTGAAAGACCAGAAGAAAAGGTCTCAAGAGTTTTTTGCCTCACATAATTTAATTTATCTATCTATATCTATCTATCTATATATCTATATATCAGGTATCTATATCTATCTATATATCTATATATCAGGTATATCAGATATATCTATCTATATATCAGGTATCAGGCTAGAGGGACTAATAGGTAGCTCCAGTGTGGCAACTCCTGTATTTCCATCAGTTGGTAATATATATATTTTTTAAATGATGTTTGCATAGTGGTTAAGAAAAGCTTTGAGGAGTAATTTCACAGGCTAAATTAAGACAATTCAAAAAGTATTTCTGTACTGGTAARTAGCTGTGTCACCTTCCTGACATGATCTGATTTCTGCAGTGTTTAGAAATCTGCCCGCAGTACCAAAGCCAGATTTACCTTTCTGCCTCTCTTTCCTTTTTAAGATACTTAAATCTAACTGCTGTTCTGTTTTCACTCACATCTCCAAAAAGACATCTTTGAAGAGTAAGATCTAAAACACTGAAATACACTAAGGATCTTTAGCAGAAAAAAAAAAATATATATATATACACACACACACACACATATATGTGTGTATGTATATGTGAATATGTGTATGTGTAAATTGATACAGTAAATGTGTGTATCTATATCATACATACATATAAAATATATTCATCTAACACACACACACACACACACACACACTCTCGCACACATAAATATATATTTATATCTTTCTGGCCTCAGTTGCTTTTTAAAATCTTTTTTCTTTTTTTAATTGCTTGGTCAAGATTCATATTTTCTACATTAAATTAGAATTAAACTAAACTAATTGGAGTTAAATTCAACCAGTGGATTGCAATTTAGTCACCTGGAAAACAAAGGCATGCACTTTATTAAAAAAAAAAAAAAAGACAGGAAATCCCTTGCAAAGAAGGCAGAAATTACAAAACTCTCACTTATGTAGTCCTCACTTATTTAGAAAGTTATTTGCACAGCAAAAAAAAGAGTAAACTCAGTGCTAAAGGGAATTAATTCCTTCGTGCAAACTAAACAGAAACTTGTTTTTGACATTCCTCAGAGATGATTATTTTATCTTATGTGAACTAGAGCCCATGCAGCACTAGGCAAAACTACCAAAACTAGATCATCTAGGAACTGTCCACAGCTTAACTACATAAATGTAGTTCTCCTCCTGGATCAATTTACCTTCTGCTGCTTGCAGCACCCAGGCGAGCTCCTTTAGCAGTAGTTTAGATACCTCCACAAGCCACTGTCCCTTTAAGCACACTTTTAAGGCTACTTGAAAATTAATATTACATGGCGTTTACGAAGACAGCATAATTTCAAAACAATTATCTTGCATTATCTCCCTAATCTACCAAATTACTTTTCATGAACCTTTTGTCTCGAGCATTTTTCAGATGGTCTRTTGTTTAAAGTGGTTTGAGGGGCAGACAGACTGTCTCTATTTCATACAGTATATAATATTTCTCTTTTCATTTTCATATAAGTAATTGATAACAGTCCTTCTATTTGGAACAAAGACACATATCCATCATCTCTAGAGAAATTAAAGTCTTGTTTGCAAAAATAATTACTTTCCAGAAATCTATCAGAGACAAGACACTTGCAACACCCATGTTTTATTATAACAAAACTGGAAATGTCTTCAAGCAGGAATCCTGACTTTGCCAATTAATTTCTTCCCTGAAATATATAACAGAACTAGCAAATATGAGTCAGAAATGTGTGCACTACAGAAGCATTACTCCAATAATTCTTTTTTATTGCTTTAAAAAAAATGGGTTTTATATGAAGAAGTGTACAAAATCTATTGTTTTACAACTGAGATTTCAGGCCTGGTTATGATCTCTCTTATGTTTTTTCCCCTATTCTGATGATTTATCTTGCAGTAATAAATTAAGTTTCTGTTCTTCAGATTTCAACTAAACTGCACCTGACCTGCTGAAACATACAGTGCTTCTTTGCTAGCTAAATCAGTGGTAAGTTCAAGTCTCAGGGAGATTCTTATACAGTGACTACCTGTTATATTTGCAGAGGTCTTGACAGTGTCAATTTTCACCATTAATGACATGTCATAGTGATGGAAACATGCCTCAGGGTTCGGTAATAAGCTCCATGTATAACATTTTACATTGCTGGTGGCCAACGTTTCTCAGCTTTACAGCTTGAGCTGTCATTTGTGTCTTTTCTCACACATTTGAAAAGTATTTACCAAAACACTGTGCCTAGGTATCGCAGTGTTACTTCATTTAGCATAAACACAAGTGAATTATTACTCATTTGTTAAATATACTTTCACTGTGGCTTGATCGCTCCAAATAACATTCTTTTTCATTTTCTTTTTTAATCATGCTTCAAGGGCAGGGAGATGTTTACAACGTGTAGTTAAAATACTTTGACTGCACTCACTTCCACCTTAGAAAAAGACTCTTAAAACTGGTTAATCACTTTTCTAGTGGGCTGACAACCTCACCAGTTACATGGGGTGAAAGGCTTTGTACAAACTCTTCAGAACAGGCCTGATATTTTTGAAGCTGTTAACAGGACACCAGGCAGGATCCTGTTATAGTGCCCTCCTGAGCCATGTGCTGGGCACCCAGACACGTACAGGCAAAACTGGAAGCAAGGGAACTAATGCTGGGGGCTGCACGAAGCCAATCTGGAGGCTGAATCACATTTGCCCAGTTGGACAGTTCTGATTTGGGCTGTAATTACCCAGGCCTGTGCTGAAAACAATCCACTCCTTTTGCTTCCAGTGTAGGAGCCAAGCTTAAGGAATCCTATTGCATTTGTAACAGTCCACAGTTCTAGTCATGCATAAGGAACCCTGCCGAGGTAAATTTGCCCACCTGTCCTTCACAACTCCTCCTTAATTATTTTTCTTCCTGCTCTCCTTTTTTTTTTTTTTAAGTGTGTGTTTTAAAATGTCTGCAATAGCAACACTGTTTGAGTCTCATTTCACTTCCTGACAGGATGTTAAAAACGATGCTATCTAATCCGTCTTTCTCTCAGGGAGTCAGGTGAAAATGCTGCTTTCCAACAGGTTGGACTTCACCTGTCCTCCTCTCACTGAGTCAGGTGAAAATGTTGCTTTCCAACAAGCTGACACATAATGGGATAATTAGCTGTAATTACACTACTACTTATGGAGTGAAATGAGCACTCCAGGAAAGTTAACAATACATATCACATAGTGAAACCGCAGAAGAAGCTGCAAGAACAATTATGCCATTCTAACACTACCCAACAAGTAAGGACTACAACTGTCACTGTAATCTCACATGTGTCTGGTATCCTTGGAGTRGATTCAAGATGTTATCAGGTTTGTGTTCAAAATCATAACTTCTGCTCTTTCCTCAGCTGACTAGTTACGTATTAAAGATAAAGACATGACAAATGCTCCACAAAGACTTAGTGACAAAGTCTGTGTAAAATAAAGAAACATGAAAGGCATTCAAGCAAACTCTAGGCTTTTGAGAACCCAAATTAAAAAAAAAAAAAGTCTTTGGAAATTAATAAAAATGATATTTACCTCCATCTGCAAATCCTGTTGCAGTGATGATGGGCACAGCAACCATAATCAAACCACAGCAACTCCAGACATACTTCATGAGGAATTGCTCGATCATGATGTACCACAGCCGTTTGGACAAGATGAGGTTCATCTGGTCTGCCAAGGCCTTGTAGCTTTTTTGYAGCTGTTTCATCTCCACCTACAGTTAAAAAAATAAAACATTTGCATAAACCAAGCGAGATGCATACGGTCATACCAGATATATTCACACAAGTGCACAGAATAATCGGGTGTCAGGCTCCTGAATCACACGTGCTGTGTGGTACCTATTTTCACAGCACTGCCTTCTCACAGCGACACTGCTCCACTTCATGGGAGTCTCTGGGCCTGATCCTTATTTACACMCTGTCCCTCAACAGCACAACGGCAGCTTTTCTATTTTTAAGACCTCTAACACACACTGAAACAACACACCAGGCCGTGAGCCCAGCGGATCCTAACAGCCAAAGTAAGATTGATGCTGTAACCTCCTGAYGAAGACGCAGCTGTAGCATTTCACAGCGACTGAAACGCCTCAAATTGGGCAGCATCTGGGGACCAATTACCCACACAGAACAGAACTTGCAGAGCTGATCCCTGCAATGCAATGCTGCTCGTTTCTACAAACCCTCCAGCGGAAGGGGGAATTGTCACAAGAGGCTTAAAACGCCGAGGACGGTTGCAAGTCAGCGTGACATAACGCATCGAGGTTCAAGTCAAGGCAGAGGGGTTCAAAGAAAMGGTTTAATTTAGCTGCACTTAACACAGAGCTCGAGGCAGCTTTGGGAACAGTTGCTTCTATTAAATCAAGCCACTTATATTACATAACTGCTATTTGGAATGAAAGTGGCAGGAGCACTTCAGGCCGCCTTCCCATTTTCATTTTCAGCTTACATGAAATAAGGTTTTGTGCAACAGCAGATTTGAAAAGCGTTTTAGTCAAAAGGCACTTGCAATGAGAGCACGATGCAGCCCATAGGAAGGAGGCTTTAAAATAGTCTACGGGTTTACGTAACGGCAGCTACTGAACTACCGCTCTTAAGCTATTTTAAGACCCTGACTACATCTCTGTTTAGCTATGCAAAACAGTGTCAAGGGCCGTAGTGCTCTCTGTGCTTTCACAAAGTTTTCCCCTAGACTTTCCGGTGCTCCTGGATTTTTTTCCCTTTTCTTTTTTTTTTCCTCTTCCTTAGGGAGGAAAGCTCATTGCAGCACTGAATCTGGCAGCTGCTAAACAAGGACAAAAACGCAAGCCTGGAAAGCTAAACGGACTGCACCGGGTGGGGGAAAAACAACGGGCAAGATTAGCTTTCTACAAAAACAGAGGATACAGCTGCAAAACAGGAACAGCGTCGGAGCAGGAGGGAACTACGCTCCGCTCCCCRCCGGCAGCGCCCGAGAGGCTGCCTTTTCCTAGGAAACGGGAAGTGCCGGCTGTAAACAGCCTTAAACGTCAGCGGGACTCGGAGGTCTCCGGCGGGCGGCCGGGGGAAGCGCGGGCGGCCTCCCCGCCGCCTACCTTGTGCCCGCGGTAGAAGGCGATCTCCTCCACGTTGGCGATGATGCGCGAGTGCATGAAGCGCAGGTAGCCCTTGCGCTGGGCCTCCTCGGCCACCAGCTTGCCGAACTTGGGCGAGCAGGCCTTGAGCACGAGCGCCGTGGCGTAGACRACGAGGCCGGCCAGGGCGGTGGGGCCAATGGGGCTGGCGCCGCGGGAGCGCGCCTTGCGGATGAGCGTGTACGATGTGAGCACCACGTCCAGGATGGGCTTGGTGAGGTTGGAGTAGAGGTGCGCCACGGACTGCGAGAACATCATGATGTCCTCGGTGAGCGACTGGTCGGGGTTGGCCAGCCGCCCGTCCATGTTGATGACCCGGTAGTAGGTCTGGTTGGCGAAGTAGGTCTCATASGCGCGATGCACGAGGCGCGTGCGGAAGGCGAGGGCCAGCTTGCCCTCCAGGTAGCGGATGGCGCTGTTGACGAACGTGGCCGGGATGGCGATCATGAGCCACCGCGTGAGCTGCACCACGAAGCTCCGCGGCTGCTTCTCCACGATGCTCTTGACGATCTTTCCGTCGAGCGCGGCCACGTAGATGGAGAGGAAGGTCCTGGAGATGAGGGCCACGGAGTGGAGGCAGAGCCAGCCCAGCTCGGCGCTCACCAGCCGCGGGAAGAAGAGCTTGCGGAGCGCCAGCAGCTGCCTGAAGAAGTCGGCGTTGAGCGCGGGCGCCGCGGGGCCCCGCT
>NW_020455688.1:1291627-1299098 GCF_003342845.1 Nothoprocta perdicaria
GGGGCCACGTAAAGAATAAAGGTTTCCCTGAGCGCCGCGGAGTGAGGATTGAAGGATTTATTTCCTGGCTTCGCCCAGAGGGGAAGGGGCAGCTCCCTCCTCTTCCTTTTCCTGGTGCTGCGCGGCAGCGGACAGCTGCATCCCGCGGGYAGCGGGATGCGGCTCCGCAGCAGGGCCCGGGCACAGAGTCATGGCGCGGCTGCGGTTCAGACCTCCCCGGAGAAGATGGGAGCTCATTAAAAAAACAACGTTTGTTTCCACGCCTTAAAAATAAACGAATAACATGTCCACATCTGCTGCCGTGTGATAAAGCACTGCGTTTTTGTGTGGTTTTCTTCTTTTCCCCCTTATATTCAGTGGTGAGAGTGCAGGAGTAAAAGCAGGTGCGGAAAATGTCACTGGGCTTTCGCTGCCCTCCCCTGCCATGCAAAGCAAGGGCACCTACCTCGCCTTGCAGGGGGAATTAACTCACACCAGCCCATTAAACCATCTGCTGGAGAGGACCAAGGAAAGATCTGGATACGTGTCCTTTCATTTAGTTATTTATCTATTGCACAACTCAGATAAAGCTTGGAAAACTGTAAAAWCTGACACAGAGCAGCCTCGATGATTTAGAGTTACTAAACAGGTCCGGTTTCACAACCAATTGATTTGTGGGGAAAATTAAAAGATTTTTTGAGGCATAGCAAGCGCYGGCTAAGAAACTGCCTTGTGTGGGGTTTGCTATGTTTTAATCATGATTTCCAGTTAGAGAATTCACATTTGCTCTGGTTTGGTGTGTGTGTCACAGCATTCTCTTGGAGCTGTGTTGCCAAACCACAGTTATTCATAATATTCCATTACTCGAGCATTTTCTTAAAGAGGGGAAAGTTGACAGATCTCTTTCAGCACTGCATATCTGCTGACCTTTGGCTCTGCAAGATCCCGGAGGGCTGAAGCTTTTGGTGACTTGGTCACATAAGTGCAAGTACCGACATTCACTGCACAGCCACATCTGTGGGAGCACTGCAGTAAAACACAAATCTTGTGACTCCGCCGTCGGTAAAAGCCATGTATTTTCTTCCTTTGAAAGCCCAGATAAAAGCCTAAACTGCTGTTTTACTTGCACCATTTCCTCTGTTCTTTCTGCCTTGTGATTTTTGCTTCTATAATCTATATACAAGCTACTCTTTTGTGGAACATGGCCTTAATTCGCAGAATTTCTTTAGTGGTGAAGGCCGGCAATTTCAGTAATTGCTTAATTACTTAATACTTAATCCTAACAAAATTACTTAATATTTCTGGAAAACTAATGCTAAAGTAATTTCGGCACAGTGTTCGGGACTGTGTTTTCTCCACAATTCCTACTGATTTTAAAACTTACTGGCACAATAAAATAAATTGGAGTAACTGAATCTGTGATAATAAAGGGAAGYTGATACTTGGATTTTCCTCTTTTCTTGAGGAGAACCAAGTGTTTTAAATACCAAATGGTTGTTTTTAATAGAATGGCTAGTTTCAAACCTAGTAAAATAATTGGTGCTTTTTGAATGTAAGAATCAATAACAGAGGAGTGAGAACAAGAACTYGCCCTAGTTTTCTAATTATTTAATTTTCTGTGGTTTTTTTTTCACTATTTTAGGCCAATATTCCAGCATACCAACTGCTTTCAACTATAAAAATAAAATAATTTCCTTTGTTATCTGAACAGAGCTTCTGTGATGACTGAAGTAATAGAATCACTGTATGTAACAATTATCTGTGCTAGGATACAGCCACTTTCTCTGGAGCATAAATGGGAACAGTTAATATCAGACTGATTAATCTCCATGAATATCAGAACATACAAGAAGAGTAATGAAATTATTGCAACACTGACCCCTCTTCTCTCTATTATATGTCCATTGGCACCTGCCAATGAGTCATCACTCTGCACAGTTTTGTGACTGCTATAGAGATACTGGAATTGGAGAATTATAAGCAAATAGAAGTTAGTCTTACAAAGTGATCAAAAATTTATTACCTTTTTATTTGAATTTTGAGAAATTAAATTTTGCACACTTTAGAGCAAAAGGTTACCTATCTGGTATCATAGATGCTGCTGTGACAGTGTGATGGCTGTAATGTCTTTSCAGCAAACTGGAATGTCCTTGCCAGCTGGCATTATCTTCTGTGCAATGAAGAGATATGAATTAAAAATAAATGTAAATTCAAAATAGCCATATATTATACACTTTGTATGATTGCTACTTAAATACACAGTTCATGAATAAACTACATAGAATCACAGAATGCTTAAGATTGGAAGGGACCTTTACAGATCGTCTGGTCCAACCCCCCTGCACACACAGGGTCACCTAGAGCAAGGGGCACAGGCTGCATCCAAGCGGGTTTTGAAGATCTCCAGAGAAAGAGACACCACAGTCTCTCTGGGCAGCCTGTTGCAGGGCTCTGTCACCCTCACTGTTAAGATTTTTTTCCTCAAGTTCCTGCAGAACTTTTGGTGCTTCAATTTGTGGCCATTTCCTCTAGTTCTATCAGTGGCCACCACTGAAAAGAGGCCAGCCCCAWCCTCACTCCTTCCTTTGAGGTATTTATAGACACTGATCAGGTCCCCCCTCAGCCTTCTCTTCTCCAGGCTGAACAGGCCCAGCTCTCTCAACCTTTCCTCATAGGGCAGATGTTCCAATTTTCCAGATCTGCCAAATACCTAAAATATAAATCTATACAGTGCCCATAGTTTTCAATTTGCCAAATACCTAAAATATAAATCTATACAGTGCCCATAGTTTTCAATTTTGTGCTGATACAGAACTGTAAATGGTTTCTAAAATTCATCACACAATGCACTGTAATATGTTGTGCTGAGAATTTCTGGATTTTTTCCTTTAATTGTGAGCTGTTTACACACTAGTATGGGAATAGTTGGCCTTGATCTGAGCCAAGTTCAACAGATTACAAGCCCTTTCTCAGATAAATACCTTACTCCTGATGTACTTGCAAAGTTTCTATTGACTTTAATGTAATCACTTACATAAGGAGGGCAGTACACTCACAGCATGAGTTCACAACACCAAGGCAAAACAATCACAAATTAGACTTTTTCATCAGGAAAGGGGGATCCCTGGTATGAGCAGAAAATTACTGCTTAATGTCCTGTATTAGAAAACTKACTGGCTATGATCATAGTCAAGCAAGCACGTCCGAGCCAGGCAGAAGTTTCCACATTTAACGTGACTCATGTGGTGTCTTGTTCAGGCACTATTACTACACATGTTAAGTCCGTTCCTGTGGGCTGGCATGRTGGTACTGAGTTGGTTCCAGTAGTTTTGGTCCTAACAAGGTACCCTGCTGGAGACAGACATGTTACAAGAGCAAAAGGGAGGACAGGAGAGGAAATATGAAGGTGCTGCTGTATCATCAGCCTGCACCATAAGCCATGAGGTGCACGGAGGCATTACTGCACCTGTAGCCTTCCTTCCCTTCATCTGCCTTTAGGGAAATATGCTCCTGCTGTTGTAAATTTGAATCCTGCACAACCTCTTGCAGGTTCTGAGAATCTCTCTGTAAGGGATTCCATATTTTCTTAACAGTTCCATCGATAGCTTACTGATCACAAACAGTTCAGAATTACAAGAGCTACATGGTTTTAAACATAATACAGCTCCAGAAAGAGGTGTAAACAAGTTGTTTTCCCTTTGCGGATAGAGATAGAGAGGGAAAAGGCCAAAGATAGACAAGGCCACTATCAGATCACTATCATAAGGAAGCCTGACGTGTGTTTTTAATTTAGATGTTTGGCAAAAGTTTGGTGTTCTGTGTTAAAATACAGAAATCTCTCAGTCTGCAGTTTCTGGAATTCTTTAGAAAGGCCTGCAAAGAAGGACTTGGCAACACTGCTCCGAGCAGCACACTCAACCTCAGCCCTGGTGGTGACACGCCACGGGGCATGGACCCTGATATCTACTGCGGCAATTCAGAGGCAATAATCCTGGCAAGGAAGAGCTGGCAAGGACCATGTGTGACTACGTGGCCCTGAGGATCATGGTGAGGGCCCTGGAGGCCCACGTGGCCTTCTCCTCAAGCCTGCAAGTAAACGGGAAAGGCCTGAGGAGGATGGAACAGACCATGTGGGTCAAGAACTCCTTGTGCAGCTGCTTTCAACAGAGGTGTTTCACTTTCTGCAGCCGTGGAGCACTCTGCAAGGAGAGGTTCCCAAGGACTGGAAACAGCAAATGTCAGCCCGTCTTTAAGAAGCAAATGGAGGAACCGGAAAACTGAAGGTTCTCCTGATCCCTGATCCCTGGGGAAGTAACTAATCCTCGATATTATTCCCTGACCTATGAGAGGCAGAAAGGGGATTGGGGAAGCCAGCTTGGATTTACAAAGCAGAAGTCAGCTACTGTCTAGCTACTGTCTAGCCTGGAGAAAAAGAGTCTCAGGGAACTTTTATCAATGTGTATGAATATCTGATGGGAGGGTGCAAAGAATCTGGAGCCAGACTTTTCTCACTTGTGCCCAGGGTCAGAATGGGCACAAACGGAAACACAGGAAATTCCATCTGAGCACAAGAAAACCCTTCTTCACACAGTGCAGCCCGTGCTAACTGACCTTGCTTGAGCAGCACTGGGAAGGGTGGACAAGAGATTCTCTAGAGGTCCTTGTCATCCAACTGTTAYGTGCTTCTGCAATGCCCGTGGAGTAAATTTAAAAAGAGGCCATCTGCCTTTAAAGGTGAATGTGGGGAAGGGCTTTTAACCAAAGGAATTGAAAAAGAAATCTGCCTTTCAAGAGGGACTGCTTTTTGAAGAGGTGACTTCATTTGAAAACAAGTTCTCATCTTCCRTTTTAAACCTCTTCAGATACTATCAGGCCTTTGCAACATCACAGCAATCTTTTAAAAAGTAAATCTCTTAGGTCTAAAACACCAACTGAAGGCACAAGGGCAGTGTTTCTTTGTTTTGCCAAACAAAAAAAAAAAAAAAAAAAAGGAGAACATTATGCAATGTTGTAAACAAAGAAGTTGCAGCAGTGAGATTGCCAAACAAAAGCTTTCACTTGGAACGGCCCTTTTTTCTTTCGTTCATTCTTTTTTTTTTTTTTTTTCCCCAGTCATGAGTTCATAGCACAAGATAATTTAGTTCAGTATTTAGGCACATAAATAAATGTTTTAGAAGTACCAGAAACACCATCCCTAGAAATAACATTCAAAGCTGTTCTAGGTACCCTGCATCTTTTATATAGGTGAATTTAGTTACCTGATGCTAGCCATAAAAATCAAACATTTAAGTCAAACATCMAAGTTAAAAGTATGTTAAATTACCACACACATTCCAAAATCTCTAATGCTAAAACATCTAAACCCAACTGTGAGAATCCCGAGGGTTTATTTTTTATTACACATTCATCTGCTTAGCAGTCCCTGCCTTTGTTAYAATCATCTGCAGATGAGGACACTTGCTGGGAAGTAATGTTACAATGGAAGATTTCATTAGGAAACCATGAAAACCATTTGCAATTAACCCTAAGAAGTGATTTGAAAATTCATGTTCTCTGTCTTTCTCTCTTACTCACTGTAGAAAAAACAGTATTTCACTGTAGAAAAAACAGTATTTTACATAAACTGGGTCATTTCATCCTTGTGAGAGACTATCCTGCTAGGGAAAGCAAGGAATTCAGCTCTTCAAGATACAACAGCGTTGCAGATAGAAGCTCACACGTTCACTTCATGCAGTTTCAGTGTGTAACTTATCTGCTCTTGCTCCAGGGATGAGGGTGTAAGGAGAGTAGGAGCAAGCCTTAGATGCACTGAATCACCATTGAGATGACTCCCTCTTCTTGGTTATGCAGAATTTTCCCCAAAACTTAGTCAAAGTTGAGTGCCAAAAGTTGCAYGGTGAATATCTCACTGCTCGTCTATCTGGAGAGAGGAGGCACAGAAGAGGACATGCTGCTGAGCAGAAGTGTAACTCCTCCCTTTAARTCTTCCTTGAGACTTTCTGAGTCTTGGAGCTGCGAAACAGTAAGAATAGGAACAAACAAGAACAGTAGCAAGAAGAGTCCAGAAAGACAAAGTAAAGTCAGATAACCTTCCCTCACATCTCCCAGGAAGCCTTCCCTTAGGGAGGAAGATAAAACTGGAAGTGAAGTTAGCTCACATCCCTTCAGACATGCAAGCAAAGTTGTATGTATTTTTGTCACGGTCCTTCCTGTTCCTGTGATTAGAGAGAGAGGAAGAGCTGGGCAAACTGGAAAGCCAGGCTTGCTACTTCTCCTGCAGCTGGCAGCCTGGCAGGAGGGTGAGGGCTGTGACTTCAGCCTGAAAGGCATTTGCACAAGCAAAATAGGCACCACGGCTGTTTTGTCTTACCAGGTAGTGCACTGCCTTGGTTGGCTTTGMTACCGAGATCTAGCGCTGATCTGAGGAGGAAGGAAAATTTCCTCCTCATGGCAGGAAAAAACTCAGGTAGTGCATTTAGTTTTAGGGGCAGGACTGTAACTGTTTTATGTTAGCAACACAAGCTACTCTGAAGAATATCTTGTGTAATACTTTCCGAACAAAGGAGCATGAGATGCGGTTCTACTGAAGAATGGCTATTAAAAAAAGTTACCAAAAAAGGGAAATCTTTTTTTTTTCTTCCTATCTAATGCTTCAGTTCCTGAAACACTGAGGAAGTCTCTTTGTTCTATATTTACTTGACTTTAGTTGCTTCACAAAGAAGCAACTAAACTTCAAAAAACTCATCCTGATGCCCTTTAGAAATGAATACTAATGTCTTGTAGTTCTCTGAGCATATGACAAACTCCAACCCACAGCCCAGGGTCTGAAAGCTTTCAGATGTGGACAGCCAAGGCACAGTATTAAACATCTATGAAGAGAAAACTGATTCTTTATATCACGGTAACTTAAAAGTTCTTTTTGGCATTAGGACGGGAATAAACTGGAAAATAATGTTGCTTTTCTGGGATTCTACAAGCCACTTGCATATGCAGACTCAATAAATCAAATATAAAGAAAAGAGCAGTCTTTTCTTTTAGGTACAGATATTGCTGTGGAAGAATAAGCATAAAGCTGATATACAGAAAATACCAAGCTCCTGGAGTCCTGTGTTAGAAAAACAAAAGTTGAAGGCATTTGCTTATATCACAGCTGACATGCCTCCCTTTTAGACATAGTATTAGCAAGCCAGAGACTTAAACTGTACTGCTTATTTTGCAAATGGGGACCCGCACTGGCTGAAGCAATGCTCCCTGCTTCCCAAAACCCCAGAGAGCGGCACAGGGTGCCCATGGCTCGCCCTAAGAGCCACGCACTGGGTGCCGCGGGTCTCGGGTGAGAGCCGGCAGGGAAATGGCCGTGGCTGAGGCAGGAGRGTGGCACCGTCAGAGCCCCTTCCTCCCCGCTAGCCCTCCTGGGGAGCCTTCCATGCCCGTGGGCTCCCTGTGCTGCCACTGTGGGACCCTCCATGGGGCAGCCGGGCTCGGGGAGCAG
>NW_020455688.1:1299801-1318618 GCF_003342845.1 Nothoprocta perdicaria
GCGTTGCCCCCAGCGCCATCGACACCCTGCTGCGGCCCAGCAGCGCGTGGTGCTGCCCAGCCTTGCGCTGCTGCTGCCACCGCCGCCGACGACATGAACTGGGTCGGGGGCAGCCGGTGAGTGAAGCTCTTGGGGCTGCAGGAAAGCACGTGCTGGGGCTCTACATGATAGCCCCAGTGTCCCCTCCAGGCTGGGTCATGGTGTGGGTGACAGCCCTGGTGTCCCTTGCGGCGCAGACCGCCTGAAGGGACGCGGATGCGCCAGATCCCACCAAAGCAGGTGGGATATGAGCCCTGTTACTGATGCAGTTTCACCAAAACTGCCTTAGCCATGGCTATGTGACAGTGAGGAGCTGAGGGTGACACTCCCTGAGCAGGGGGTGGCCCAGGTGACCTCCAGAGGCCCCTGCCAGCCTCAGCCCTTCCGCAGTGCTGTGCAGGTGCTCAGACTTTTTCTCTAGGCCACAGACCCTGACATATAAAAMGGCTAGATGAATTAGAGGTAAAATTTCCAAATAATATATATTAAATACAATTAAAAATCTAGTTGTTTAACATCTCAAATTACACAAAGCACAAAAAAATGTTGGAAGACACATGATGTTGCCAGCTTATTATCTGGGTGCAACAGACTGATTTCCTTCTGCTGCTCCCCCTGATGCATCCTCTTCTCCCTTAGCTCCAACTGTGAAKCCACTTCAGGTGATTAGTGAAGACACCCAATGGCACTTTATTCCTCACCTTACAGATTTATTTAGGGAACAGACTATGAAAAGACATAACTGAATTATTTATGCAATTCAGAAACTGCTTGTCATTATAAGCCGGTCAGGAATTAATCATATTCATTAAAAAAAAATGTTTATCAACATTCATTTGCAGATCCTTGGTGTATTTTCCGTAAGTTAACAGAAATCAGCCTAATAATTAGAAAGATGTAGCTTTTCAGGAGCATGTTTTGAAATTACTATTTTATTTTTTAATTATTACAATTTTAGCAGTATCTAGAGGCCCCTTTTGAGCTGATAATCCCTAGATGCTTGACTCTGCAAAGAGCCAGTAGAAAATGATCCCTGTCTGAGAGCTTAATAGACACAACACTTCAAAGGGGACGCAAAAAAGAAGAACAGTGCTGTACTCCTCCTATTTGCAGATAAGATACTGTAAGAAATGGTGGAGGTTTATTTATCCCAGAGGCAGTGAGGAACACAGTGGCAGCAATGAAAACAATACCCACATAATCCCATTTGCCTGATATATTGGCTACAGAAACTTCCATCCACCAGTCCTCTTGGAATAATGAAGGTATTCGCATGCCTCCTATTTGAGGAAAGAAAGGAGACTTGCTGAAATAGTAAAATAATCTCCACTAGACTGGTAATRTTAAAATAAAAGGCACAATGTTCAGCTGTTTTTCTTTAGGGCTCTACAATCTGCCTATGTATTAGGAATTTAACCCCCCAGGATTTGGTCAGRCGTTTGAAAGGCGCTTTGCTAAACACAATTTTTGAATCATCCTAACTGTGCACRCAGAAGAAAACTAAAATAGCCCCTTGTGCATCTGGAAGTCCTGCTTGAAAGAGGAGGTTTCTGATAGCTGCCCATGTGAGCAGGGGGAAGTGAGAGCTTCAGTTTGAAATCAACTTTGTCCAAAATGCCTGTCTGTGATACACTCCTGTCTGCAGGAGTCCATTCCTGTCTCCAGGAAAAGCACGACGTCGGAGTATTGCAGTCACTTAGCAGATAGCTTAAATCATCGTGCTGCTTTCTGCTGMTGATGATTGTCAGGATTCCTCTGCAAATCTGGCATTTGCATTTTAGATGTCAAGAAACATATGCATAGCTGGGGCTTCTCCCTGTTTTGAGTGTAAATTTCATGCATATAAGGTCAGAAAGTGTGTTCTAATTTTAGACATACCAAAAAAATTAAAAACTGTAACTTGAAGGGATTACCCCATATTTTTAACTCCCAGGAAGCATTTCCTGATCCTTCTCCTGTAAAGATCACAGTCATATTCACACTGTTCACATCTGTAATGATACAGATGTCTAGCCCAAGAATCAGTTTTTCATATTAAAAATTTTATATTTATTTATATTATAGTTTATGCTCTGTACTCTGTAGGTAATAATTTAAAAGTCTATTTAACAAGGGAAAATCACAGGTTAAGCTGTAACTGTCTCCTGTGCAGCACAAACAACAGCTTAATAAAGTTGTAGTGTTTGACTGCAAGTAAACAATTTATTTTTCTTACACTTTGTTTACAAAACGTTCCGTATGGATTTGAAAGATAGGAAGTTGTGTTGCATCCCTTTGTTTTCTCTGCTAATAGATCTTTATAATTATATTACAACATGACAAAAAAAGAAAATGAGCAGAAATAAATATATTCATGAGTTTTTCTTACACAGTTTTAATAATTTAAGAATAGATGATGTATTGCATAGCAGGTTAATTGTTTAAAAGTTTTTCCTTCTAAATGTACATTGTGTCTGGTAGTTCTGAGATAGAAAGTGGTTGTATCCTCAGGTGAGCAAGCCAGGATCAGTTGAAGTGTTTTCAACAGATTTATGTTGACTTATCCGCCTGTAGGCTTGGTTCACTGTAACATCATGATATAACAACAYGAGTCCAAAACTGGTAAGAAATTCAGGTTGTGTCCCAAGACTCTGCTTGATTAAAACAATAATTATTTGTGTCTTTCAGGAGCAGAGTTATACTGAAGCAGGAAAGGCGGAAGCAAAAGGTAAAAATATCACGGATATTATATTCATGGATATATGAATTATGTTCACAAATACTATGTGGAAATGCTTTAGTTGATTCATCATGGAAAGTCTTTTCAAACAACTGGTGTGAGGTTCAAAACCTCCAGAAAACRGCTGGCAATGTGTTTGCCTGCCTGCATGTAACTCTCAGGACAGAAGTCTTTTTCAAAGTTTATCACACGCAATTCTAGCAAGAGAAGGAAGTAGGAAAGGACACCAGTGAATTTTTGCATATGGGCAATATCATTTTTGTCACTATATTTTGCCAATATGTGCTGATACGCAGGGGATACACATGAGGTTGAAGCCTCCTGGCGCCCAACACATGGTCAGCTAACCTAGCACATACAAACAGCTCTTTTCTGAGGCTACTTAAAGGTTAGGTTCATTTGAGTACTTAATTTCAGCATTGAAGTGAGTAGTCCAACTTAGTTGTATTAACTGAATCTGAAACTGAACTAATAGAATCAAATTCTACTAGGAAATCAAATTTATTCCTGGCACAGCAGAAGAATTTCAGGAAGAGATCTTCATAAGCAGTAAGAGAAGATATTTATAACTGTAGGAAGATAAGTCCTTGGATGCTGGGAAGAGGCAATGTAATGTATGGGCAGCCACTAAGGCTGCTGCCACCCAGTGCGCAGAGTAGATGCACGGACACACACACAAGAAAAAACACAACCACAGTACGAAACCAATCTCTGAAATGAAAATTATCTACTTAGAAGATTGGGGGAGCAACCAGCAGCTCCCATCACTTGTCCTCATCACTTCCCCAGTCCTTGGGGGAATGTGACTTAACAAAATACCCATTTTCTCAGCAATTCAYTGGTGTAAGTGACACTGTTTATGTTACAATGTGCAATTTGTTTTTGTGGAGGAGAGGAAACAGGTAAGTATCAGAGACAAGTTTGTGTTTTAGAAGAAAGTACCTAGGATGTTGAAAGAAGCCAGATATCTTTTAAAAGGTATGGGCTCCAAAGCAATTTGAATATTGAAATATTAGTTTGTACACAAGCTGAATTTAACTGATCATAGATATTATTACCTGAAGAATATGTATTTTCCTCATGTACCAATGTCCTAGGGTGCTGAAAATTGTGATCTGATAGTTTATACTGGAAAATACCTACTAAAAAGCATGTTGGGTTTATCAATTATACCTCAACTGCAAAATTAATCCCTTATCATGAGAGGAATTACATTTCAGAGAAAAGCTGGGGGTTTTGTTTGTTTGTTTTAGCCTTTAGTTTTCCATAGCCTTTAGTTTTCCATGTCTTCTTGTGGTTAAAAGGAAGAAGTCACACTGTTTGGTTTGTTCAGTTGCTAACTTGCTACAAAATGAACATTTTGCTCCTTACATGGCTATTAGTGGTGTTTTAGGGTTACACAGAATTACTTGCCTAATATATTCAAAGTCTTTTATCATTTTGCTTTTTGTTCCTTGCAACACAGGCCTTCCAAAGTCCCAATAATAGAGTTTTTTCTTCTTTTTTGTTTTTCTTTTTTGGTCACAAGWCTCTTTTCTCCACCAAAGAAGACAGGTTTGGAGAACAATAAGCTCTGTGTCCCTGTAGATGGCCATGTGTACGTAATCTTTCTGATTTGGCTGCTAGCTCATAAGCTGCCTCAAAAGCTCAAGTTGAAAATTTTTAAAGACTGTTTCCTTGAAGGATTTTGGCATATCTTTTATTTTAAAGCAACATTTTCAATCAGCTTTTATAAAATTGAGGCATAAGAGTTTACAGACTATGTTTTTGGCATCAAGAGAAAAGTGATTTATTTTTCGAGATGAACAAATAATATTAGTGCTGTCTTTTTCAGGAGAATCAAAATTAAGTAATACTCTGGGGGTGAATTTGGAGAGATTTAGTCAGGTGCTTTCATTATTAGGAGTTTTCTGCTAATTCTTGAATGCTCATTTTTTAAAAGTGTCATATATCCTGCTCAAGAGCTGTATGGCTTCTGTCAAWAAGCTTACTGTCTCTTTTGAAAAATACAGGAATACTTTGAGAAGAAGAAGCTTAAATCAAAGATGAAGCTTTTGGATGTATCTTCATCTCCTAAAAGTTCAGCAGTCAGTTTAGATCTCCTCAATCTGTATGTTGTTAACCAAATATCAACCAAAAAGGACAACACTGGTGAGTTTAGTGTACAAATGGTCTGACTTCACAATTAACAAATCAGTTTTTCTTAGCTATTACTGCTATTATTTTGGTTCTTTGTACTCTTCTTTTGGATTATAAGGTGTTGCTCAAATAATCTTGTTTACTTATATTTAAAAATAAAAGTGAAGATAATGACTACAAAAAATCAAAACATAAGAGGAAACAAATAACATTGATTAATGCCTGCATCCCCTTTAAAGCCAAACTTATGCAAATTCCTCATTTCATTTATTTTACCCCTGGTTTCTTTTTCCTTTTACATTTAAATATTCCATTCTGCTTCCTGTCTCATATCTTCATTTGGAGTTATCTGTCAGTTCTCATACCTAGAATATCTTTCTTAAAATCCTTAATTATGCTCTAAAAACTCCCTCTAAGTAGCCTTAGTTCTAACTATTTTCCTTTTCAGCATGTGCATAAGCCAGAGTGTGGCCAAAGGAAGAACAGAAGGTGAATGAGGGGTTCAACAGAGCATTATCTATACACTGTGGTCAACAATAAATGATTTTACCCTATAATGCCACTTAAAGTAGGGCTTTTGCACTGCTAATAACAAAGCAAAAWATATATATATATAGTTTTTAATTGATCATGAAGCCTAAAAGGTTTCTCCAAACCCAAAGCTGATCTTGCAGATGCTTTAATTGCAGAGAGCGTGAGGAAACCAGTCCACGTTGACATGAGTGGAGGCTTAAATATTCCTGTTAAAAGACACAACATAGAGCTTCCCATGTCACCACCACGTACCCGATATGCATCAAACCTAGATGACATCCAGAACAGGTACTCATATAAAAAAGATAATATATKTATCTAGAGATAGAATGAGGTTCTGGAAGGTAGGTTTCGTGATGCTCTTCCATCTGATTTCTGAAAAGTTAAAAGGAGTAACTACTGAAGTGCCATAGCAAATAAAACTAATAAATTCACATGGAGAGAAGGGCTGATACAAAGTTGATTACTGCCTTGGGGAGCAAGCTGGGCCTAGAGGATTCTCAGACTCTGCTTTTTGCCTGTTCTCAGCTGTTTCTTGCCTTGGAAAAGTCTGAAAAAACASATATTAGGGTAGCAAATAAACATGAATATATTACTCTAAGATAAAGAACTTTAATAACCATTCCTTACATTCCTGTGATACTCTTTGTTTTAAATAAATAGCTATACATGAAGTTCAGACACTCTAAAAAAAAAATATTTCTTTAGTCATGTGAGATCCTGTATATGCTAAGTTACTGCCACAGAGATGGCTGTTCAAACAGCCTTTTCCATTCTCACTGTTTTCCCACCTAAATATACATACATTTAAGCTATTGATTCACAGGCTGACTGCTCAGAACCTCTTAAAAACAAAGTCTTTTATTAAAATATCTAAAAAAATATTGTTAAAATATTTTGAAATTAATATTCTTCTTGGTTATTTTATTTTATACATTTTATATCTTAATTTTCATAGATTTTTTTTTAAATTCGTTTTTCCGAGGTTACAAAAACAAGTAATGGACAGCAGAAGRCAGCATCTTTCAGAGAAAGTAAAATACCAGAATAATGTAAGTTTATTGTCCTCACTGATTTCAAGCTGAAAATATACAGCAATGTCTGTACTTTTAAGGGATTTTTTTCAAAGAACATCTCATGTGCATTGAAACAGATGAAGGCTTTCAATTTAAGGTTATATTCAGATGTTATTTGCTGGTCCTGTTTTGCACTTGTTACTCTTATTTCTTGCTTATTTCTTGAAAGGCTCACCTTGTTTTAGGCCTTTTCCAAAATACTTAAGAATATCTGTGCTCTAAGCTGGCCACAGTGGGCAGAGATGATGGGAAAGAGGTTGAGGCCACAGCAGGGCAACTGAAAACAATGTGCATTAGGGTCTGGTGAAATGTGAGCAGCACAGGCAGAAAATGAGGCTCTGAGAAGGAATTAATACTATGAGCACGTCTTAATGGATACCACTGGGAAGTTTATACAGGGTTTTSACAGTGAAAAACCCTCTGTAGGTGGAATTTAGGCTTTCTTTATGACATATCCCATTATTGCATTGAAAAAAAAGCACTCAGGTTAGTAAATCTGTCAGCAAAGCTTTCAGTTTAGATCCCTCAGAGATGCCTAGAGCCCTGTTGTATCCCTGCATCACAGAGACCCTCAGGAGATGCTTGCAAAAAATAAAATAAAATAAAATAAAATAAAATAAAATAAAATAAAATAAAATAAAATAAAATAAAATAAAATAAAATAAAATAAAATAAAATAAAATACATCAGCCTTGTTCTGCAGGGTCCTGGCCCAATCATGCTGTCAAACCATGTTTTGTGGAGTAAAAACCATAGATGTGTCTAGTATTAGAAGATGCTTTCGTTTCAGCAAGGACAAGTATTTTGTACTGAGAAGTTTGTCTGTCTCATGTATTTTAGCCAAGATCCCCATGAGCTGCCACTACTTTTTTGATATTATATTCCACGAGTTTCCATTTGCTATTCTTTTCCCCTGCTGGTTGATGGTCTAGAGACATTTTTTTCAGACATAGCGTGGCCAAAAGTACAGGCTCAAAATAACAGCTAAGTTTGTCTCCAGCTTCCACTTGCAATTTGGGTGAAAAAAAGTCATATCTGAGCAATTTGGGTGAAAAAAAGTCATATCTGAACACATGAAAATTTCCTCTTGCATCTATATACGTGCAAAGAGATATAAAAGCTAATGAAAGGTCTGATTACTTTGAACTTCATACTTGCATCAGAAAAGTCTTAGCTAAATGAAATATCCCTTTGCTCTATTTCATCTAGTTATCACAAGTTACAGAGTTAACTTATGCGGACTCCAGCATGGGCCACGAGGATGACACTGCAGCAGCCTTCAGTGCTGGTCCCCTGTCATCTTCAGGCTTTTGGTCTTCTAATTCTACACAGTCTTCAAAAGAAAATTTCAACACAAACTTAGTGTGGGACTCTTGGGAACAGACCYATGAAGAGAAGCAGGAAAAAGAGGTTTGATGATAAACGTTTTTCTTTTTGGTAGAATTAGTTGAAAATAACTTTATTTTTCTTGGTGGGGCTGGAGAATCAAATTAATGGTGAAGATGATTGTAAACAGTCCATTCTAAATATAGATTTCTGGCCCATATGATTAATCAGGTGTTATACGATGCCAGGTTGTCACTGTGACCTAATTTGCAATCATGTTTTTTCCTTTTTTTTTTTTTTTTTGGTGTTAATCTCAGGCTTCTTAAAAGAAACAGCATTGGAAAAATATAGTAAATACAAACCCACCTGGATGCCACCCGGTGCCCCGTGCTCTGGATATCCCTGCTTGAGCAGGGGGGGTTGGGCTAGATGATCTCTAGAGGTCCCTTCCAACCTCAACCATTCTGTAATTCTGTGATTCCATGAAATCTCCTCATAGACTTCTTAAGAAAATATATTATTTGCATGGAAATAATAAATTTTTAACTCTAAGAATATCACCAGTGGTATTTTAAGATCCCAGGGGAGGGGAGGAAGGAGTTTTGGAGAGCCACAGGAAAGCAGATGTTGGCTTGTTCAGGGAACTTGTAGGCAGGAAGGCATGAAAGGCCTGAGGGACAGAGGAACCTGAGAAAGGTGGTTGTTCCTCATGGACACCCTTTCAGGACACAAGAAAAATCCATCAAAAGGGCTGGAAAAGGAGGAGCTCCAGGAGGGCAGCCAGGCTGCATGGGGAAGTGCCCAGGAGCCCAAATGCCAGAAGGAGGTCTCGGAGAAGGGATTGTTTCAGCAGCAATTCTGATTGTGTAGAAAATGCATAAATATAATGTCACAAAAGTGGTTAAGCACCAAGAAAGGTCATCCAAAGATCTCCATCCTTGGCAATCTCCAAACTGTGGAAGAGGCATTTTGCAGACTGATTCAGCCGTGCTATAGGTATTTTGGGGGCTTTACCATAAAGGTGTAAAGAAGTAAAAAGGTTAAAAAAAAATCTTGTTTGCAGGCAGTATTTTAATGGTTAAAACACTGCAAGTATTGCAGGCATGCACAGCTTGACAGCTTGTCTTTCTTCTCAGGAAGGAAATACTTCTGATCAAGACCCCTGGATACTGCAAACCCCAAGCCAGTGTATTTTCAAGCAGTCTGATACAGAACTTCAGGAACTTTTCAAGCCATTGAACAGGTAGGCAGTGATTTTCATTAGCAAGAGGGGAAAAAATAGGCCCATTTAAAAAAGAAAATTACTAAGATCGTCTGAAACTTATTGCTTATTTGATTTTTCACTATTTGATGCTCTCCAAATGGAAATGGAGACTAAATGGGAGGAGTGAACATACCAGGATACTTAAATTTGCCCAAATGTGGCAAAGTGTGATTTTTAGAAAGGCGTTTGGAAGCAAGATGCATTTTTGGGAGTGCCACGAGTTAGAAGGTGCTACTGAATTCACTGGCTGAGGAAAGCTGAATTTCCTGGGAGGGCAGCGGGGAGGTGGCTGCCCTGGGCTCATCAGTTCTGCTCACTGCTGCATGGGCTTCTCTGGGGACACTGATGCTGCAGGGTCTGAGCGACTTCTCCTTCTGCACTGTTTACATYTGAGCTTCCAGGAACAAAATATTTGCTTTGCTTCATGTACATAAATGATTCTACTATGGTGTTTCAAGTGTTTGGTTGAGAAACACTGTTATGAGAACATAGACTTTAATTTTTAAAAGCAGCAGCAGAAATCTAGAATTATTTTCCCGTTTAAAGTGCTGATTAAAGTTTTTAATCCACAGAGGCTTCAGAACCAAACACATCCATAGTGAACATTTAATTTCAGTGGTTTTCCTAATTTTCCTCCAGTTTTTAATTCCCTAAGCCTGTTTGCAYGCTGCTATCAGCTTCTAGCTTTGGCTAGCTACACCCATACAAAAATCATGCATCATTCTGCTGTTCCTGAAGTGCTCACAGCCAGTTTGCTGGGGAACCAGGAGACTGATGACCTCTTGTTGCTCTCACCAGCTCATGACTGAACGGGCCCATCAGTTTTAGCCAGGTGAAATGTCTCTGTCTTCTCCCAGCTTCTCCTAGTCTTCTCCAGCAAAACCTAAACTGAGGCTAACATTCACCTTGCAGTAGGTCTGGTTGAGTTCCTGATGAATATCTTTCCACCAAAGCCCTGCACAGTCTTATCTCACCTACCACTCCCCTTTCATTTCTCCATGGGTCTCTAAGCTCCATCTTCKGCTCATGGCAGCTGTGTCCTCTGCCTGTTGATGGCTCCAAACAACAGCTCTTCTTTCTCTAAAGAACAGGACTGTTCTTCAGATCCATTTCTGTGGATCTTTCTTGTTTTCAGCCAAGATCCCCACAAATTCTTTTACCTCAATAGCTGTCATTTCTAGGAGTCCTCCACTGTTTAAAAGCAAAGAACATATTTATGTAATAATTGAATGTAATTGTAACATCCTGCTGATTTTGTAATGAAAGTATATATATGGGGTTTTCTGTAAGTAGAGGGCACTCATTTCTCTTTAGGCTCTCTAGGCTTTTTATCCTCTTCTTACTGACCTCGGGTACAAGTGGAAGACACTTAGCTGAAGAGAACACAAGCTAAACAATATATGGAATTTATTATGGACTTTCAGTATGGAAGTGAACTGTAGACTGACTTGCTATAAACAGAAGCAGCTCCTTGTGCTTTATTTATTTATTTTTGCTTCCAAAATGGGCTCCTTTGGTCAGCTGAGTGGAGCAGCAGTGACATACTGTGGCTGATTTTATAAATCACAGCGCCTTATTGAGGAGGAAGTGCTCCATGCCTTGGTATTTTCAAAGGTATTCTAAAAACAAAGCCCTTTCTAAAGCAACTTTACTAGAAAATGGAAATAAAATACAGTGGTTTTTTTTTCAGCTGAAATAACATACATTTGGGACAAAAGCAATGTGACATGCAGTAAAGTGGAAGTCTTTGACATTATTAGCACCAAGTTGATTATCTGTTGTGTTAGCAGTTTACCACTTTGCTTATCTATGCACTCAGCAAGCTGTTTTTCCTTTTCTCACCCACAAAGGCCAGATTATATGAATTCTGCCAGCRAAAATCCAGTGCTAATGACCAGTAAAGAACCAGAAAGTATCCAAAGGATAAATGAGCCCTTTTTCAGTGTTGTGAAAGAACCCCCAGAGCTGGTACCTGCCCGAGATGAACGTGATTGCTCCTTCCTGACAATCTTTGAAGATGAGAACCAACCAGACTGTGATGATCTCTCCACAAAGCATTTTAATCCTTTTGTTAACCAAAGCAGTAGTGCTGATTTTTTCCCTGGTCCTGATGACAGAAATCAAATGACGGAGAGAAGTTTTACTTACGAGACTGGGGAGGTTCATCCTGCAATTAATGCAAAAGGAGGCTCTGTAGACAGACATCTTAAAGGCATTTTCACAGCTCCAGAACAGGTTTTGTTTAAAAGTAACATTTTTTCAAATGCAAGCTATGAAGAACACAGAGAACCTTACAAAACCTGCCTGCAGGACTATCATCACAAGAATCAATACTACTTGGCACCCTCTGAAAACAGAGAGGAACTTGCAAGACTTGAAAAACATGGTGAGTGACAGTAGTTTAAGGACATAAATGCTGTGGTTTCTCCTCCTTTTAAAGACTGATGGTTTTTGTAAACAGAAGTATGTCTACCCTGACCTAAAAGGTGTCATGAATTTTGAAACTGCAGTAATTGAATGTGAGATCCCATTAATAAAAGGTTGATAGAAACATTTAATTTTAACAGCTGCTGCCTTTTAAATCTAGGTTTACTTTTTGGTTTTAGAGGCATTTACGTATCGCCATGGTCAGCAGATTAACTTACAGGAAGATTTGCAGAGACACTCAAGAAACAAGAGGTGAGTGTCATAAAAACTGTCCATCTAATAACTAGTGATAAGTGCAGAGACTTTGCTGAATGGGAGAAATCTTGGCCAACTGAATATGATGGCAAAATTCTAAATACTACTACTCAGGGCAAAAAAAAAAAAAAAAAATAGAATATGAATAAACTGACATGCATGTAAATATTGTGCACCATGGTCTGTCTCCCAGTGATCAGYAAAGAGACAGACTCCTTCATGGGACAGTTTTGAGAGCCTGAAGTGAAGCTGTTGCTCTGACTTGTCCTGTAAAGGAGCCTGAATCTTTCCATGGACTGTAGATGAAGTCTAGAGAAGCTGCCTTCCCTGAACTAGAGCCAGTGTGTGCGAGTGCCCCACATTTTATATCAAGACAGTTTTGTTGAAGTTGCTGTAACTTTTTCCATTTTACTAAGCTACACTCAATCATCTCACATTATATTTCACATTTCTGGAGTGAGTAGAAGCGTGTAGAAGTAGTGAAGATCGGAAAAAGAAAAGATTTGTGGTGTTATATGGCAAGATTCTGTGATAAGTCCAATCATCTCCAGAGTGGAAAGCTTTTTCTCATTCCAAAAGACAAAAGATAAATTCACAAATAACAATGCACAGTGATTTAATACAGTACTGAAATGTGTTGCAAGATCTGCACAGTAATGAGTTTAATTCAAAAAGCAAATAAAAGTACAGCAGAAATCATTGACCAAAGAACTGTATGTTTGCAGTGACAGCTCAAATGGGAAAGAATCAACTTGGAGACAAGGCCAGCTCTTTGGATTTGAAGAGGTAACTTTTTAAAGAAACATATTTTGTGTTATTTAATACCAATGTATTTGCATCATTTATTTGGGTGGGAAGAGGGATATTCGCACCATTTATAAATGGAATTTAACTTCTCCAAATTAACTTTYTGGAAGCTCCTCTTCTTTCATTGTTTGTACAGGGAGTCCAACAGGAGCAACTTCCAGTTACCTAATTCAAGCAGCACTTACAGGGCCTTTATTTAAATGCTTTTATGCACAACTAAGTTGATGCCTAAAATAATAAATATATCAGTTACCATTTGCCCTTTAGAWCAGATTTAGCACTGTGGTCCGGGCATTATTTACAGGGTTCCTCATYATTATAAAGGAACTTTACACCTGGATTCATATAAATACTTCCTATTTGGGAAAAGTGACCCAGGTGAACACACAGTATTATTGCTTATGGGTTTTGCTGTACAGTGCAATGGCTTCCTTTAKGTACCACAGAGACTGAATATTCCTGACTTACTTAACCTAAGCTGATGATCCAATTGAACCTTCCCTATTAACATTTTTACTTATTTTTAAAAGTTTGCGACAGTGGAAGAGAAGGAGTATAAGTTTGGAATGAGTCCAAAACTTCACAAGCTGAAGAAGGGTTAGTACCGTTTATACATTATAAAGTCAGAAAACAGGTATTTTTGCCCACATATAAAACAGAAAGAGTTACTTTTAAAGCCAAGGAGAAATGTTTTCATCTTTTTGGGATGTTACATTTGATGAGCAGTTGTATGTTTGATTCATGCAATGCAGTATAAGGAAGACTAGCGTTATTGGATAGCCAAGAGCTATCTGTATCTGCTTTTCCTTAAAAACGTAAATTCAGGTTAGCCCCTCTCTGCATTACCCAGGTATCTGTCATTGTCTCATTTCTCCCAAGACCACTCCCTAATCTAAAAGCCAGCTCTGACAKCAAGGGTAAGTGCTGAAAAGGAATCCGCTGGAGAGGTCAGAGGAGCTGATGTGGTCGCCCCAACTGCAGCTGGGCAGGATGAGCAGCACTGCCTGCATGTGAGCGCCCAACATTCCTGAGGGATTCCCAAGAGGATGAGGACCCTTGACTAAGGGTGCCAGGAGTTTGCAGTGTCACCTCCGTGTCCGGCCGTACGGGGCTCCTCCTCCCTCCATTGGGTCAGGGCTAGGAGGGCCGCGAGCGGCGCCGCTGGCGCTTCGGAGGCGGCCGCAGTGCGATGCTGCCTGCTCCGCTTCCGAGCTCAGTGTTTCCGTGCGTGACTTTGCGCTCAGCGTGAGCTCTTCTTTCAGACACGGAGTCCTCGCTGAGCAGCCGCTCTCCCAGTTATTCCCCTAGACAGACAGAGAGCTGCTTCAGCTCCAGTCCTGACCTGGTGAGTTCTTCGGGGGCTCGCAACAGTTCTCCCAAGGGTATCGGCACGCCCGGGGGCAGATGGAGTTGGAATCTTGTTTATAGCTTTGTTTATGCAAGGAAATGTGAGGAAAACATGAAGCAATTAGCTGTAACTGGCTGTAGTGTAACAGGTATGTGGCCTGGTGCGTTGCTAATGGCAGACCCCATGGAATTGCAGTATTGGAATCACAATAACGTGCGTGTTGGAAGGTGCTGAGGCAGCTTCTGCTCTCCTCTGCGCTGTACAGCTGCCCTGCGTGGCAGGCCAGCAAGGGAGGAGAATATTTTTAACATATTTTTAGCTAACTCTTTTACACATAAATGCCACAACTTACGAATACAAAATAGGGAAGAACAGTGGTACCACCTTAGCCACTTTGTCCCTGAYAAAGCTGGGAGCACATCCCTATGGAAAGAATAGACACAAACAAACCAAGCCAGTCCTGATCTGTCAGGAATGGAGTAAACCTCTAGAACTTAGTTATGGAATTATTTTAACAAGGGGCTACATTAACACAGTTCTGCCCAAACAGTCTGAAGAGGAAGACGCAGCTGGGAYGAAGGCCTGTGTCAAAGTACAGCCCCTGGAGACAGGCAAAGCCGATCCCACCTCAGCGGAGCCCACGAGCTCCCTGACCGTAATGGTGCCTCTGCATCCCAACAGAAGTTTGGGCAAGGGCGAAGCCAGCCCCCTGCAGCAGGAAGACTCCATTGCAGCAGCCACGGGGGAGGGAAGTAAAGAGGCCGCTGCTCCCCGCGAGAGCAGCTCCTTCCTCCGCGCCACAAGGAGGGAGTGGGTGGCGCGCAGGGCGAGCTGCGACGTGTGCTCGCAGACGGAGAGCCCCGCGTCGCCGCCGGGAAAGGTGGACGTGGGCACCCAGTGTGGGAGCCCGCGGCTGGGCAGCTGCCTCAGGGCACAAAATGGCAGCGYCGCCGGAGGGCACAAAATGGCAGTGTCACCACAAAATGGCAGCGCTGCYGGAGGGCACAAAATGGCAGCGTCGCCACAAAATGGCAGCGCCGCCGGAGGGCACAAAATGGCAGCGTCGCCACAAAATGGCAGCGCCGCCAGAGGGCACAAAATGGCAGMGCCGCCGCCCGCAGCGAGAGCAGCAGCGCCCGAGGCCGCCGCTGAGGACGCGAGGCGCCCGGTGCAGCAGCGCCCAGGTACCCCGGCGCGGCAGCCATGGAGCGCGCCGGGCGGCCGCCCGCCTATGCGCGGGGACGCAGAGCGGGGCCTTGCACGGCCGCCACGGCCCGCGGCCGGTGCCGAGGGGGCCGCCCTGCTGCTGCCCCCTGCCTAGGACGGCTCGGGGGGCTCGGGGGGGTTCGCTGTGGGTAGGCAAAGTGTTTCTGTTCAGTTGTTTGCTTACCAAGTGTTATTATTACCTGTGGATCTCTGTCAACTAACATACGAGGGATCCCTGTCARCTGCTGTACCTGTGGATTACTAGACATGTCTAACTGATAACTTAGGATTTTAAAACAGCTTATTTATTAAAAAAAAAAAAAAATAGGAATTAGAATTGCCATCGCTCCATAGACCTGTAAGACTTTARTAGTTTGAGAATGAGCTTGCTTTTCTTGAGGGGGACGGGAAGACTCTGTTTGGCTTCGGAAGATATTTGAAACGGCCTTTGCTTTGAGCTGTTGTCTGATTCTTACCTGTTTTAACACACAAACGAAACTATACGTTTGTACAACATAAAAATGTGAACCAACAGAAAATGCACATCTGTGCACATAGAGTACAATGTAATTTTAAGAGAACTAATTTATTATTTTTTACATAAACTCCCAAGCGCCTAAGCTCTGTTCCACAGCACATCTATTGATTCATTATCTGGCTGCTAATCTAGACTAATCTTTTCTGTGTTTCTGTATTTTGCTTGCAGATGAAAAATGCAAAGTGATTTCTTGTTAAGTTCAGCATTTATGTAAAACTACAAAGCTCAACAAATAAAAGTTTTTGACAACGCTTTTTCCAAGTTGGACTCTTTYCCTGTAAAACAGCTCCTTGGAAAGGTGCCAGGGAGTCTCACTGTGCTCCTGATACCCTTTACTTTTATATCACATATATGTATTTATACCTCTATAGCCTGCAGCGATCCCATTTGCACAAAATGGGCTCGGTCCAGAGCTGTGTTAGAGACCTGCTTGGCAGACGGGAGTCTTTCTCCTGYGAGGTGGATTTGCCGGGGTTTCTCCCTTGGTGATGCTGTTGAAAACATTCTATATTTCTATAGGTTGGTGTCTTTCATTTCTGTATTTTGTTTCAAAAGGCCGGGGCTGAGGGTCTGTGCGTGACGCAGCAGCGCAGGCTCGAGCCCCGTTCTCACCATCCAGCCAGGGGCTCTTTTCTGCCCGGTTTCATTTTTGGGGGTAGGAGCCCAGTAGCTTCCAGATTCACGCCAACCTCTGTTCAAAAATAGCATCCCTCAGAAATTTCAGTGGGCTTTGGTGCCTCTGAAGCCAATAATATTGTCTTTTGTATGAAAATTACACCCATGGGGAGCAATTTGAACGGCCAGACTTCTGAAATATGTAACTACCACCCAGCTGATTCACTGCCCAGCRCCCGGGCTGGCACAGGCACCTTTTCTTCCCTGCATTGCCCCACTTTGCTGTCGGAGCCAGCGCCCTGGTCATTCCCTCGGCTGGAACACCAGGATCATCATCCTCTCGGGAGGCACAGCCTGTCTGGGTAGTGCCTGGCATTCGCTCTCGTGCGGGACAGTCGTGCCACCTCAGAGGGCCACGAATCCTGCTGGGATGGTGGCTGAAACGCTGTGCGGGGCTCCAGGCTCCCTCCCGCAGGCCGGATCCCTGGGATCACGCACGGATCCCTCCCCATGGCACACCTCAGGGGATGGCTGCAGTATATTTTGGTTTTGAGTTTTGAAGTATGTTGAATTCCTGGGACTTCTTAATTTCATCTAGTTTTAGAATTAATGGAGACACCTAAATGCCAACAAACACCCTTGGTGCAGGGCAGGATCACAGCCTGCTCCCAGGAATGTGCAGGGCCAGGAAGACGGATACTTGAATGCTGAAGGGAGACCTGACAGCACCGTGAGGACCATGCGGGTGGCTTTCAATGGAGCAATGCCGCTCTATTAAATTAGCTCCAATAGAGCTGCTATAATTTAGAGCCTTTCAGGAATATTTGCAGCACTGCGCTTAAGCCGCTCCGTGGAAGCCCTCAAATTCTTCCAGCGGTAGCTGGAGCTCAGGGGAGGCTGCAGAGCCCCCAGCAAGGGCTCAGATCACACGGCCGAGCCCCAGACGTGTCATCTTYGTGCGTGTGTGTAGAAGTGTGGTGTCCATAACGTCGTGTCGTGTCCATAACGTCTGTAATTCTCCACCAGGAATGTGTCTGTCAAAGCACATAGCCGTGTTCCGAGGCCTTTGGGCGACAGTGCATCAAATCCARCCACTTTCCTTTTTTTTTGGCCTGTAATCACTGAATGGCTCTAAAGAAACACATTTATCTTCATAGTGTGTGTCCCAGCAATGATAATAAATAAGGCAGCTTGGTCTCTTTAGCCACTGGATAAATTTTAGGACACCTGCATAAGCAGARACCCTCCTTTTTCATCCACGTTAGTCTTCATGGAAGGGAGATTGATCCTCTGGGGTGGTCACGGAAGTTCAGGGGGCTCTAACGGTGCTTGGTGAGGATCCATTGCAGCCCGAGCTTTCCTCGGGAAGAGGACTGAAGGATTCCTGTAATTAACCAAAACGGGGCATTCTGTTAGAAATGCTGCCCTAGGCTTTGGGCAGGGGCGCTGCACGTTTGGAAGTGCAGGCCGGCATTTCACCCTCTCCTCCTACAAAAGCAGCCCCAATTGCAGCTCCTGCAAAGCCGGGACTTGGCCAAGCCCCAGAACTTGGTCTCAGCCCCGGGGCAGGCAAAGCTGCAGTTATTGCACCGACGGCCTTGATGGACTTTGCAGAAATCCCTGTTGCGTTTCCGTGAAGGATTATCATTGCGGGAAAGGAAAAGCTTAMGGCTTCACACAGCTGATTATTCCTCAGGTGGAAACTGTTTGTGAATTGGCTTTTTTAAGGGTTCTGGCAGAGAGCCGATTTAGAAAGGATCACACCTCCTAGAAAAAAATATTAGCTCTCTGTAACCCAATTCTCCTCTATTTGCGAGAGCAAGTGCCCTTTCTGCTGCTCTTCCTCAGCCTCGTCTCACCTGCGGCCTGTGCGGGGCTGAGGCTGCCGTCCCAGGTCCGTAAACTTCTCCAAAAAAAATATATATTTTTTTTTAAATAACAAGCCTACAAATAGCTGAGGACCAGGAGAAAAAGGAAGACTTACAGAGAGAGGTTTAAGCCATTCAGWCTGTTTTCATGGAAAGGGGATTGAAAGGAAACCTGATCGCTGTGGCGAGGAGGCACCACGGGGAGCGGACGGGGTAAGGGACGAGGTTCAGTGGCCGCTCAGAGCGGCCTGCGGCTCCCTCGCTGCCACGGGACCTGCCGCGGAGTCACCSGAGCTCGGGAAGGGCCTCTGGAGCTGGACCCTGCTCGCGCAGGGCCGCGGAGCGCGTGGCACAGCCCCGTGCCCGGACACCCCCACGGCCTCTCTGGGCGACCTCTGCTCAGGCGCCCCCGCGGGAAGGACGTTCTCCCTCCTGCGCTCCTGGTCTTACCTCATGGCAAGAAGCCCTTCCCTGTGGGCAGTGGGGATGAGGGAAAAGCCTCTGGGAATAACTGCATGTGTGGAGGGTGCCCGAGGTGGTTCTGGATCTGCCAGTGATCTGCTGGGCATCAGAGGGAGCAGCAGGACCCGTTTCCCCGCAGGAGCAGTGGGACCTGTTTCCTCACAGGAGCAGGACCCGTTTCCCCAGGGAAGCAG
>NW_020455688.1:1319924-1345370 GCF_003342845.1 Nothoprocta perdicaria
CGCGGCCCCCAAGGCTCCCGGCTCCTCTGTCCCAACCCCAGCGGCGCCTCTGGGCCCTCCTTGGGCCCCCCCATCTCCCAGCGACTCCGGTAGCCTCGTCCCGGCCCAGGAAAAGGGCAGGGAGGGTGGCCGGGAAGGGCCCCTGTGCCAAGGGCAGCCTCCTAGGGCGGCACTCGAGGCTTTCAGGGAATCCTCCAGGAATAAAGGGAGATCAGTGTGTCCCTAAGGGGCGGCCATCACCACGGGGCCGCTCTCTGGGCTGGAGGCACCGTTCACGACCAGTCTTCTTATCACTTACCACATTTCAGGTCATTGTTCTGGGCAAGGGCATCCTGCGGCTCCGAGCACGAGAACAAAGAAAAATCTGGGACAGATCCTGTACTTAACTATCTCACCTTTTATTTTGTTCATTTACACTTCTGGCACTGACAATTCTTTGAAGATAGTTTCATGTAAAGACCAAACTTCAGGAAAGCAATCCGAACAGAAGTCAATTAACTAAGTTACAGCACTTATGTTTCAGAAAATGTACAACACTTCCATACATTACAGGCTCGAGTGGCTGCGGGAGGAAATGGCACAAACCTGATGTTGTTAAGGAATAACTCGAACGGACAATTTGACAACCGGTTTTGCCCAGACCTGCTTTGTGCGGAATAAAGTCCCATGGATCCGGGATCAGAGCCGGCCCCACGGCATCATGCGCCTGTTCCTATCCAATCCAAAGTCCTGCTACCAGTTTGGTCCCTGGTCATGTTGTAGATGTTCCACGCAGGGTTTATCCCGGGAAGATGGATTTGGTCCCCAGTCACGTTTCAGATGTTCCACGCAGGGATTATCCCGGGAAGATGGATTTGGTCCCCGGTCACGTTTCAGATGTTCCACGCAGGGTTTATCCCGGGAAGATGGATTTGGTCCCCAGTCATGTTTCAGGTGTTCCACGCAGGGATTATCCCGGGAAGATGCGGTTGGGGGCTTGCAGGAGGGAGAGATGCCAGAGGAAAAGCTGCCGTGTGGGCAGCGCAGCCCCCGCTCCGCCCGCATCCCGAGGCTCCATCCCGCATCCCAAGGCTSCATCCCGCAGGACGAGGGAAGTCCCGGTGGCGGTTGCACATTCACCCCCCTCCAAGGTCTGCAGACAGTTTAAGGCAGTGGAGAAATCGCCTCTATCGGGACCCGTCCCCAAGTCGTGTTTCATCTGTGAGCAACGCACGTTACGCACAGCCCTCACTCGGCGGCGCTCGCCTTGGATTTATTTGAATATTCGGAAACGTCAAACCAAATTTTGAAAAATTCCATCCAAAGGAAGCTGAGGGGTGTGAGTGAACCACGCACCACGTCATTCCGGTGTCACTTCCCTTCGGTGCAGTGTAAGGAGAGGGGGATTCCGACGGGCTCCAGATGCCGAGGGCCGGTTCGGGGCCAGCTCGCCCTGCCATGGATGGGCTGTATGGAAGGGGACACGGGAACCCCTTGGAGAAACGGGCGGGATGAACAACAGGCCGTTTGTCACGCGAGCAGGTCACGGCGGCTACAGCAGGTTCTCATACAGGGAACTCCGGAACACCATTAACACCCGCGTACAAAACACGACAGTAATGAGCATTGGCACATAAAAAACTCCTCCTCTATGTGAAAACATACACAAAATAGATAGTTCTCAGACTTGCAAAATCGATATAGAGTTGCCTTGAAGGAGTCTGACCCCCAGCAGCACAAACAACAACATTTGTTGAACAACGTTCACCTAGATTTTACTGTGCTGACGTTTTTGACACTGCCACAACGGAGACGCCGTGGCGGGCGATGCCGAGCTGCGCTGCAGGCRAGCCAGAAAAACCACGCCGAGTTCCGCGCGGGAAAGGGCGGCTTGGGAACCCCCCGAGGACAAGTCCGTCACTCGGCAGGCAGCGGCTACATGTAAGCTGTAAATGTTACCCGCAATAAAAACACATGTTGCCGTAAAGCACGCGCTGTGGGATGAGCTGCTTCTGGCCTGGTGCGCGCCGCTCCCGTGCTCCCAGCGCCGAGCAGGGGCGTTTGGATAGCCTGGCTCCCGAAAACGTGCCCGGACGGACAGCGTGGTCGGCGCAGGGTGCGGAGCGGAACTCGYCCTCCTCTCCGGCTGCTGTCCGAGGGCCGCGACGACTCTGCCCCTTCCTGGCCCAGCCCCTGAAACCCGCGCCTGGGGCGCTGCAAAGGGATTTCACAGGGAAAAACACATTCCCTTCCCAAGCTTTGGAGGGGGGACACCTGCCATGATGTGTGTCCGGCTGTCACCGCCGGACGCCGGGGCCCGGCTCCGCTCCGCCTTCCCAAGCGCCCCTGTTCCCGCCTCCGAAAACTGCCTTTGGGTCAGCAGCCGACACCGGGAAGGGACAGGCTGCAAATTACCTCAAATAAAAAACCCTTTAGAATTTCAAAMCGGGTAACAAACTACTAGAAGTGCATTAAATTACAAAGGTTAAAAATACATCCGGAATTGTTCCGTTCACGCTCGCTCTTGGACCAAGATAGCGAAGAGCATCGGGTGTAGGAAAATACCTGGGACTGTGGAACGTAACGGAGAGGCAAAACTCCTGGCCCGCTGTGGAAGCAGCTCTGCGAGCGCCGCGGCGCGCAGCAGACCCGGACGGAGGGTGCCGGCCGGCTCCACACCTCCCGCAGAAAGCTCCCATCCAAACCGTGTTGTGCTTAAGTACCCCGTTTATGCTACTTCAGGAACGAAAACCCTGTCGTAAGGAATTGTTCGGCTACATCGGACTTTCCGCCTTTGATCTGGAATGTTGGGAAGTCGACCTCTAGCAAAATCTCTTAAAACTTAAAATATGCAAAAAAATATAAAAAATCTGTTGCAAAATAGAAACATTTATTTAATTTTCTTCACGCACTAGAAATGTCCCCAGATCCTAAAAATAAAACCCTAATTGAGTAAGATTCATTTCAAGTATTGATTTGATCTCGTTTCTCTCGCACGTGACGCTCGGTGTTACCGGGTGTTCCTAAGGGCTGGAATGTTGTCTCTGGGAAAGCGGCCCTAAAAGGAAGAYGGAAGCCCAGCGGTTTGGGGTGGGAAGGAGGGAGCGAGGACGAGGAGCCGGTGCCTCTGGCACCCTGCACTCCAATGCAGCTTCATGCCCTGGCCTGAGCGCCCAAGGGCAGCCCCGGCGAGAGCCCGCTGCGCCCGTCCCGCTCCAGATCCCGCTTGGGCTGCGCCCACGGCSGCGGCTCCCGCTCCGGGACCTGCCCCAATCCGGCCCGGAGCCGGGTGCCAAATCCCGGCGTGCGAAACGCGGCTCCCTGCGCTGCTCCGGACCCTGCGGCTCTTCCCAACGAGGCCCTCAAAGACGGATCTTTACAACCTCCATAACCTGGACCCCCTGGACCCTGCGGCATCCTCGCACACCACGGGTATCCCTTGCTCCCAGCTCAGGCGCTGCCCTTCGGGAAGGCTTCCAAGGGGATCTGGCCCTACCGGAGACGCTCTGCAGCGGCTCTGGCGGGAGCTGCTTTCGGAGACCGGGACGTTTCCCACAGCTGCTGCTCGGGAGCACAAACCTGCCGTGCGCTTAAAGGAGAGGGTCGCTCTAGGGCTGCGGATCCGGCTCCCGCTGCGCTCCGGGCGCTCCGTGCTCCCCGCGGCATCCGCAGCTCCCTGGCCTACAACTTCCCCCTCTATTCCAGCCAAACTGCAGGGGGGGCTTTAAAAGGCTCCTTCGAAAAATATTTCTTCAATTAATCAAGTGAAAAAGACCCCAAACGCACCCCAATCACACACCCCCATCACTGAAGTTCAGTAATCAAACAGAGAAGTAACCYGCCCCGTGCAGCACAGTGCCAGGCTACACCACGTTTCACCATTGCAACAACAAGGAAATCCATATATTATCCCCGAAAAATAATTTGGTAACGAACGTCCCGTTTCCTTCTCATAGTACTTTTACATTCAAAGTGTTTTTCAGCCCAAGAAAAGCCCACCAATGGTAGCCACAAAAGCGAATGGACCCAATAATTTTTCACCTTTAAACAATGAAAATAACTATTTTTACCACAAAAATGGGGAACGGGCTATAGGCAGAGGGGGGTTTTCACATTCTTTCACAAAGAAATTATCTCAAAGGTAAGAGTTTGAATATCCAGTGCTTTCAAACTCACACCTCTGAAGAATTAAAGCAGTGAGGCAAGGAGAAAACACATCATATTTTATGCAGAAGCATAAAATTCAATTTCCAAGGCAAGTAATCATGGCAGGTGAGCAAACACCATAAAAAATTTTCATTGCCATGCTGAAGGCAGCCACCTTGATCTCTGTGCCTGGCATTTTCTTGACAACTTTGCAAGGCTCCCATAAGGCAATGAATAATGTGGGCTACAGGCTCCCGTGCAGGGCTAGTGTTTGCTGCTCAGATCCAGAAGCCCTCAGATCCAGAAGCCCATGGGCACCTGAAGGGACCACCTGCTGGATSCTGCTCACGTCAGCTGAGGGCAGCGTCATCGCTCGGGAGCGAAGGGCTCAAGAGGAGGGACCTCAAAACCTGCCCCTGTTTCTCGTGGCCCACCACACTTCACGTTCAGGACCAGGCACACCCCCAAATGCAAGAAAAGGGCGACAAAATTAATTGATTCCCAGCGAAGTGATGCCTCTGTTTGGCACTTGGCTCCCTGCTCCTCTGCACGGGTGGCCAGGTCTGGGTGCTGCTTTGCTGCTGCCCAGAGGTGATTTTGGCAGCTGCTCTCCCGGATGGCTCCTGCTGCGTGACCTGCCTTGGGACACCCTCACCCCACGCTGGGAGCACGGCCCTCTCCTCCTCATCCCACACCAACGTCTGTCAAAATTCCTGCAGCTTTTGTCAGTATGGAAGGTAAGGAGAAGCACTGACYGTCCCGGGGAGCCTTCCCTGCTCCCGGGGCACAGGGCACCTCGCACGGAGCAACAGCTCCCGCTTCCTTAGCTCACATCACCAGGGAATTTGCTCGTTTCTGGAAGCCATTGCTTTGAGTTATCAAGAAAACACCGGCACCTCGAGCTGCCTCCCGGAGGGAGCGCTTCCCAATACAAAGGCRTTTGGAACTAGACAGTAGAAAGGAGAACCAGACCAGAAGCAGGGCAGTGAGGTCACCAAAGAGCTGCTCTTCCCCCAGAAGGCTTTTAAATGATTAAATGCATCAGCAGCTGAAAATTATTCCACATCAGAAGCGTCGTTGTCAGAAAGATGGTAATTACTCCCCTTCACCCGAATGTACTCAATGTACCTCCCTTCATCAGACTCTGCCGTGCCACACGTACAGAGCCTGCTCTCAAACAGAGATTCAATTTCCTCCAGTTTCTTCCCTTTCGTCTCCGGAAGGCAGCCGTAGATGAAGACGAGTCCCAGGCCGGCAAATCCTGCGTAGAGGAAGAAAGCTCCTGCAAGAGAAAGCAGGGAGCAGGTTACGTCGCTTCCCACCCTTTCTGCTCCTGTGGAACAAAGGAAGGGCAAAAGCAGGAGGCTGCTCTTACAAAAGGCCTTTGATAGCTGGTGAAATCTGTATCATATCAGCAAAACACCGAACATTTTGATCACGGATGCAGGGGGAAGATTGCTTTATACATCACTTGGTCACAGAGCAAATTAACGGAAGCAATTTTGCTTCACCTGGAAGGTAAGATAGATCCTTTTCKGGAAAGTCATTCTGCTGTTAAAATAAACAGCAATTAAATCACTGCATGCCCACTGAYGAGAAAGGTGTCAACAGCAAGAACTTCTATCGTTCCTAACAGGAGAGGACACAACCCTCAAAAAAGACTCTCAAAAAAACTCTGATAGAAAGAAATAATCAGGAATAAAATAACGCTTGTGACTCCCCCACCTAATTACTATGTAAAATTCCTCTGCAAAGAAAATCAGCACTGAGATTAAGGCTGTTCCCCTGCATTGCTCTGCTTAGCTATGGACCTAGGGAAGGTCCCTGAGGAGTGTCCGGAGGGATGACTCAAAGGAACTGCCTGGCACGGCTGCTCAAGGCTCTGCACTGCACCAAGGGGCAGGTCACAGCAGCTCGGGCTCAGCTGGATGTAATTGAGAGCCTTGCACTGGAGTCTCTCCCCAGACTCCAGCAGCCAGGACTCAATCAGCAGCGCCTCCAAGAGCACGGCTATTTCTGCAAAGAACGTCTGCTAATGGCCTCAGGTGCCACTGCAAATGGAAAACTGCAGATGCTGCACTTCTTTTAAGTGGAAATGGGCATATTTCAGAAAGTTAAAAGCCTTTTTTCCATTTCCATGCTTTCAGCAAGGACAGAAAGAAATGGTTCTTACGAAAACAAGATGAAAATCTACGATCCAGGCAGGTCCTATCAGGTCTCTAGCCCCACTGTCCATGCCCRGCTTCTTTGCATTGGCAGCTGGAGTTTTCCAGAGCAAAACAAGGAAGGGGCCCAGGCTGTGAGGAAAAGCGAGGCCCCAGTGGACACGCTGCCCCCATGGCCGTGTTGCCCGCRGCCCCACGGCCTGTGGACACACTGCACTGTGCACCCGAGGCCTCCCTTACCGTAGTAGGTGAGGAACTCGGCCGTGTGCAGGAAGGTCAGCGACACGAGCACGTTGAAGAGCCAGTTGACGCCGGACGAGCAGGCGTTGCCGGTGCTCCGCGCCCACAGCGGGTAGATCTCCGAGTTCACGGTCCAGGGCATAGGGCCCATCCCTAGGAATGAGGAAAAAAAAGGATCAARCCTGGTTTAACACCCAGCCTCATGGCTCAATATTTTAATTCTGCGCTTTTTTAAACTTACTCTGGGAAAATAAACATTTGCTTACCAGGTGCAAAGAAAACCAGGTATAAAATAAGGCCCATAAGAGCTGTCCATGAGTATGGAGTGGGGCAGAAGTTGTACGCCCAAAATAAATCCTCCTTTTTGAACACGGTTTCGTTTGAGCACCTAGAAGAACAATATGAGAAGTGAGGCTGAACAATTTTCAGAAAAATCTGTGATATCTCAATACAGTACTTGGTGTCCTCAAAACCTGATAAAAGTGACTTCAAGATGAAAATAGATGCATCCCTGTTAGTTTATCATGATTTGAGCCCTGTTCTACATGCAGAGGTGTGCTTTACAAATGACTTTTTTGGCTGCACGACCTTAGGCACAGGAGCAGGTGGAACATCCCTGAACTTAAGCACTTGGCTGGTAGTGTCAGATCTCGTTCAAATGAACAGTTCCTGCCACACACGGGCAGTCCTTGCAAAACTGGTGAGACCATTCACACACTGAATATCACACAGTGCAAGGAGAGCTGCAGCAGCAGGACCCCGAGGTCAAGATGCCCCAAGCCTGAAGCATTTAGGTCGAGTGGAAGTTGGTCCTGAACTCATTGGTGTCACTTGAGGATTCATCAGTACTGCTCATGGAGTGGCCCAAGGTCAGGTGAACTTAGCAGGAAAGGAGGAGGACACTTTTCTTCACAAAAGCTTAGAATAAGCAAGTTCCACAGCTTAGAAGAAGGCAACGTTTCTAACTAGACAGTAAAAAGACGATGACAACCAGAACTAAACCAGGACAGGGCTATGAGACAGAAAGTGATTTTATTCCAAGGACTGTGTAGAAATTACAGGTTTCTAGAATAATAGATTCAAGACAAGTTATTCTCAGTCAACTGCCACCATTATAACATGTTTTAAAAGGACAATGACAACTTATTTCATGTAATAAATTTTATTATGTCAAGGGACAAGAGAAAGTAACTGTAACTCCAGTAATTTTTCAGCTGCAACAACTTCAGCTGCTACAGGTGAAAATGGGAGTATTTTCAGGAGAGAGGACACCAAAAACCGGAGCTTCAGRTAGACACCACCTTTTCTTAAGCAATGTTATTTATTTGAAGAGAAGAAAGCAAATCTGTCAGGGTTACGGTTTCCAGATTAGTTGAGTATTTATGTGAAGAATATGATCCTCTAATGTCAGACTGCAGGAAAACCAGAATGAAGTGGCCTAAAATGGGTGACAAATCATGGCTGGGTGACAAATACCGAGATGGCAGAGCATGACACACCTACCAGCAGACCCGTCACCACTACAAAAGTTGGCTTTCAAAAGCATATTCCAATATATTCCATATATTCCAATATTTTTCTCCTCTGATTTAGGAAACAGCCACCCAACCGCAGGCTGGCAATGAATGCTATTAAGCAGCAGGAGTCTCTTCTCAGGTTGGAGTCTTCCTTTTCTTGGCATGAAGGGATCAACAGCCATGGAAAGCAGAACATCACCGGGAAGTTCCAAACAGACTCAAATCCAGCGTCAGGACACCCGGATGGCCAAAATTCAAATACACTCAGAAGGCAGAGGGACAGAGAGAACTTTTAATCCAGTGAATCCTGGGAAAAGGCACATGTGAAACCACTGCCAAACCCTAACACTGGCTTTAGCTGAGGGGAGCCCCAAGACTGTAAGTGCCACATTGTGACTGGCCATGCAGAGCCTCAGGAATCGGAGACACCAAAGGCTCCAGTCTGGAAAGGATTCTGCCCCTTCTTTCAGCCAAGGAGCCTGCTGCCATCCCTGCTGTTTCTTCCTCTTGCTTCTAAAATCGCTGCAAGGTCCTTCTTATGTCACTTTGCTGGTCCGTGGCTTAGCTCAGCATCACCTCTGACAGCTGGGCAGGGATGAGTCCTTATCAGTGTGAACCCTGAGCGACTTGCCCGGCGCCGCGGGTCCCTCGGTGCACACGGGGAAATCCGAGCGCGGTCACAAACGCGCTGCTGTGYCACGCTGAACTGACAGCTTCGGAACTACTCTTTGCTCAAATGCACAATTCTTTTCRTGCTAAGGAAATGGTGCTCAAAACATTTGTTTCTTAACACCGGGTGGCACAAAGAGCTCCTCCACTCACCTGTGTGGAGCCGCGTGCTTTGCCTTTGCCGTGCTGGGAGATCACAGGGTCCTCAGCGTCCCACGCTTTCTACAGCTGCCCGTTTGCTTCCTCCCCTGTTGCTCCARTTCCTCTGCAGGTGTCTGCTCGTGAATCCAAGCTGATTATCATTTCAAGATGTCTGGATGCTGAAATGGGTTTCCCTGTTGTGTCCAAGCTGGATCAGCAGCTCCCTCGGAGAGGAGCCTAGTGCTTTTTCTCATTTTTTACAGTAAATAAAGATGTACTCAGGTTATTAACTTGTATCTCTCTCGCTAACTAACCAGCCTGCTGATTCAGACACAGGCGCCAGGCGGTCTGGGTGCTTCTCTCCCCTCCCTGCTCTCCCCAGCATGTCCCGCTATGGGCAGAGTGGAACACAGGCTCCAGGAGGGATGAGCAGATGTCTCAAAAGGCTCCTGTTGCTGCAGCCCCCGAGCTGCTYGCCGTGGTCTGTCAGGAACCGAGCTGGAATTCTGCTCCAAGGAAGCAGACTCATGGACAAACGCCACATCCAGGAGAGGAAGAGCACCCGAGACCCGACCCAGTGCAAGCCCTGCAGGAACGAACCTCTGGGCTTTGCTTATCCCTCAGCAGCGTGGGGCACTGACGAGGAGCAAAGACACCTGCTTTGCTGGAGCCTTGTGCTTCTGGATAGCCACAGAAATAACACTCCAGGACCACGTGCCTAGATGTTCAAGCACAGTTTCTGTACAATTCTRCTGCTATTATCCTATTTCTACCAAATATATTATTTTGCTAAAGGATATACTATTAAGTACCGCATAACATTCCGAATTTGATCCTGCCTGAAGGAAATAACTATGCTTGGGAAATGTATAAGCAGCTACCAAGCTCTTCAGAAGAATTTGGTAGATAAAATTCCATGTAAATAACTTAATAAGTAGTCAGGAATCAACACAAAGAAATTGTAAATAAGAATGTGCTGGGTAATTGTCATATTGGTATAAACTGCCAAGACCTACCTAATTTCTTCTGAATTTATTCCAAAGTGAAAACATACTAGTATTATATTAAAACCCTTTAACATGAGTTTCTTTCATTATATGTTTTCAACAGGTCGTTTACAAAGCAATTTTGCTCTAATTAATGAAAACCAAAYGTTGGCAAGAGGAGCCACTTTTAGCAGCTGATCTGAAGAATTCTGCTAAGTGTAAATGTATCAGAACAGCTGTACATAATAACACATAATGCATTATTATATATTTCATTTCATCATCCAGAGCCCATCCCTCACCGCTTAACAGTSTGCAGTGACAAGCCCCAAAGGTCTGCTCACCACCCCTTCAAAATACCATTTATAGTGGATTAAAAACCAGGCTTTTCTACGTCATCTGAACGTTACTGTTAACAAGAACAGCAGGAAACAGGATAAGGCCTTTTCCTGGATAATCAAAATAAATTTTCCCTAACACCGGAGCCAATTTGGCCGTAGAACAATTTTTGAGTGCCATGCTGGAAACAGCAAACTAGGGCAATCATTGGGCTGGACACAGCAAACACCAAGTTAGCCAGCACACGGAASGGACCTGATTTTCTAATTTTCTGCTGATTTTTTCTCAAATTTCTGCTAATTTTTGCTTTGCTGTCGAGTGAGGAATGTGTGGCTTTAAAGATAGGGCTGCTGTGGCAATTAAATGTTTCATCCTGAACAGTTCATATATTTTTAATATGAAACCTGCTGGCTTCTCATTGTCATTTAAGCCCTTCAGACACATCCTGAATGGATTTAAATGAAAAATGCTAAAAGGTCAAAAACTCAGATCAAGTCAGTCTAAGGAAATAAATTACATCTAAGGAAAATCACTAATCTTATCACTTATGTCCTTAAAATGCTTGATAGAATATGCATATCTCAGAATTATGTCTTCTTCTCTGCGAGGAAATTTAACAGCAGGTTCTGCTGGTATGCAAAGATTTTACATTTAATTCACAGTTTTACACTGATCCCCTATTGCTTTGTTCCAACAAGGGTAGAGCTACTCAAGGACTGTTATTAAGCCAAACTTCTGTGTCTGGGTTATAAAGACGATGATTATTGACAATTTCCAACTCCGTCCCCAAAGTAACACAAATTTTTAGGTTTAAAGAAATCTCCTGGTGTAACAAGGTCCCCCTAAGGATGGAGGGCCCAGAAGAGCTGCTCAACAGCAGTTGCTGCTTGGTCTRAGAAGAGTTTGGTGGGAGATGCTTGGGAACACCTAATAAAAGTATCTATCCATGAGCAATTAAAGAGTCTGTTCCTTGATTGTGGGGTTAGTTTGCACAATCGAAGTCAGCCCTTCCAGCTAAAAATACTTTATTCTCTGTTGTGCTGCTGTGTCACAAAATCTATTTCAGGGGTCTGAACTGTCTTGAAATTATTTAAAGGAGAGAATTTAATGAGGAACAATTTAGCTGGCTAATAATCCAGGGATAACGAGACATCCAGCTGAAGGGAACTTTGACAAGTGCAAACCTGTGTCTCTGCACTAARCACACCGGGTTGCCTGTTTTCCATCAACATTTTTCACGGACAAGAAGCTTCCTCTCCTTGTCCAGCTTTTCCCACCCACTGGAGTAAGCCACAGTCACAATATTATCCACGCAAACGCCAAGGCTCTGCCAGTCTCATTGGGACAGACACCCACTGCTCCCTTTACTGATGACTTCTTGTACGTATTCCGTGTAACAACCCCATAAAATTCCAGCTTTTCCAAGCCAAGAGGGAGTTTGAAGACCGCTTCATTATTTAAAGTGTTCCGAGCTTAAAAAACAGAACAAACAAACCGAGTTTTTCTGCTAATACTCCAACCTTTCACCTCTTGGTTTGCAGACTCACRAAGGTTTCTCTTTTGTACAGCACCTGAAGTTTGCTGGCTACGTGGCTTCTGAGCACAGATTCTTCTAAATCATTGTTTATTTAGCCCGTGTTGTTAAGCTTACACAGTGACAGGGTTCTTCAAGCTGATGATAATGCAAAATGGTAGTGTTGGTTCCTGAGGGCTCTTCAAATACGAATCAATATTTCCTTAACTTTCCTAAACCTTTTTTCCTAAACATTTCCTAAACACTGCACCCTCAGGAACAACTTCTGTTTCTCAGAGAAGACTCCCTGAGATTCCAAGCCTCTCTGGAGATGTCTGTATCCACTGCTTTCGTTTCATAGTTCATGTATAATCGAGCAACACATCATCTGTTTAAACTGATGCTGCTAAAAACAGGCAGATAAAACTTCTTATGTCAGGCGATGACAACCGAAGAAAAAAAAGACAGAAAGAGAGAGAGAAAGGGAGAGAAYGAGAGAACAAGAGAAAGGGAGAAAGGAAGGGAGAAAGGGAGAAAGAAAGGAAAAAAGAGAAAGGGAGAAAGAGAGAAAGGGAGAAAGAGAGAAGGAGAGAAGGAGAAGGAGAAGGAGAAGGAGAAGGAGAAGGAGAAGGAGAAGGAGAGAATGAGAAAAGGAATGAGAGAAAGAGAGAAAGAAATCGAAAATAACAAACAGATGCGGCTTTGAAAATGTATCCAAAAGACCTTCTGTGAGACCTTTGCTAACCTTCTTAGCACAGAGACCAACAGCATTTTGGGACAGTCACTGCACCATTTTGCTAACACTCCCAAGCTGCTTTAAAAATACTAGCATGAAACTCAGAAAAATAGATGAGAATAAGAAGAATAATTATTAAACAATGGTAAATAAGAAACCTCTGCCACCTCCACTAACTGCTGATGATCTTGAGCACCAGTTAAAACTGGTGCTCAAATTTGAGCCCAACACTTGTCCGTGTTTCTTAGGAGAAAATATTCCATAAAGACTAGAAACTAARAGACTTTTACTGGCTAATAGTTGCAATAATTGCAGCTGTCCAAAATATCTTAAAAATCTTCAATTGAAGAGCCAAAAGCCGTTTCTTCCTCCAAACAATGCATTCCAGTCAAATAAGTTTAGTAGCTGCTAGTATAGGCTAGAGAAATAACAAAAAGAAAATAAGAATCCTCTTCCCAAGTTGAGTAACTGGCAATTCTTATTCTGCATCTGGGAAATTAAAAACACATATTCAAAAATAATTAGAAAAATAAGACAGAAGCTTGGCTGCCTTACCCATTCCTGAACTGGAGAGGTGAGAAAAACCTTCCTTGCTGTGTGCTGTAGGACTGTATTTCTGCATTTCTAATAGCATTTCATACAAAAATGGGTATTTCTTAGAGATTTGTTTGGGGTCAGTGTGTCACATATACAGAAATAATAGTCAATTATATTGCTCATTAATAACATAATTTTAATTATAGTTATACAATTAATTATATTTTGGAGGTAAATTATTACTTCTGAATTACAATTTAAATTACAATTATTTTAAATTACAATTAATTAATTAAGATTAATTATAAAATACAATTAATTATATTTTAGAAGTCAATTATTCACATTCAGCACCGTTTCCCTTACTGGTTGCTTTCTCCTTTATCTTCTACTTACGAAAGAGAGAACTGTACAGACTTCCAACATCTGAAATCAATTCTTCCACCACTGTACAAATCTTGTTAAATTAAGAAAAAAAATCACTTAATATCTCTTTAATCCAAGCCAAATGCCTTACTGAGATAGTTTCTTCATGGGAATAACTGTCTGTGAGAAAGAGCTGCCTTCGTCAGGCCCCTCAGCCCTGCCAGAATAGGCACCCACAGTATTTTTATTATGCTGTTCTAATGTAACTGCCTCTGACTGCCTGGACACAGACACATATACATTTTTCTTAATATTTAGCTAAAATTCTTCAAAGTGATTTCGCTCAAGTATTTGTATTGCCACTCTTTGAGAAAGCGCTGCTTTGCAGCTGCAGCTGAAATCACCCAACGGAGCGCTAGAGGGATTTGATTCGATATGAAGAGATGGAGAATAGATCAGGAAATGATGACAGTGCTCAGCTGATACGGTCTCTGCAGACAGAGGCTCAGGTTGGGATGGGCTTCTCTTTGATACAGCTCTATCTATTCCCAAGTCCACAGTGCTGATCTTTCAGAGCCCCTTCACATGACACCCGTGCTCTCTGAGACCTGCTGCCTTTTCCATGGCTCCAATTCCCCACTCTTCTGTCACGCCACAAACGTTTCAAGCTCCATTTTTCATCGTATCTCCCAGGAACTAGCAGGGATGGATCTGTGCTATCCACCAGAATACTGTCACTCGGATTTATCTCCTCTTCTAGCTCCTGCTTTCCTTACCTTGGGAACAAGACTCGGAACAGAGCAGCGGTTCCAGCTGAAGTTCAAGCCCTGCAAGGCCAGAGCTGAGGTCTAATGACTACTGCAGTCATTAGGCACAACCTTGGGCCCCTCTCAGACACAGCTCACTTAATAAGCAGGAAAAGAAAAATACYAGGTCTCTGCTATAGGACATACCATTACATTAATCACACTAGATAGTGATTGATTTATTTTTTTTCCAGATTTTTTCTCTACTGCCCTATAAGTAGCAGATGGTAATAAAATTGTCAGGAAATGACTGATGCATCTGTGCTCCCACGGTGCTTTATCCCAATCCTAATTCCGATTCTGCTCGGACACACCTGCTTTCCTCCAATAAAAATTAAAAATAACTAGCAATAATTAAATTATGTGATTGCAGAGTTCTGTCAGGAGCAAATCATAAATAGCTCAGATTTTGTATTAATAATATGCAATTGGGGTGAGGACTCATAGAGCTATGAAAAATCATCACCATCATCTGTTCCTGTAACAAGTGACTAACAGCTCTGCCTACAGAATGTTAATGGGCAGAATTCAAAATTAAATCTCCCCAAAATGCAGGATCCTACTCAGTGCTGAGCACGAGCCTAACACCGCTGTCCTTCCATGCATTCCCACCCGGGCTCTGGTCGGCTATCTTCATCACTGGATAAGCAGGTCAGAGCTTCAAACTCTGCTGCTTTGTGCTTCTTCCTAACACTGGACATTTTCAGACCCCAAATAGCTGACAGTACAGCATTAGCTATTCAGTGTAGAGAAAAAAAATGAAGATAAATGGCTTATATATTTTATCTTTCTGTGAAAAACTTCAAAAYGTCCCCAATTTTTAACCAGAAAAATTAGATGAGACAGGGAAAAAAAAAGAGGGGGGGGGTAAAGAAGCATCATAGATTAGAAATTTGTTTGGTTAGAAACGTGTTTGGTTTAGTTAAAAATGATTTGGGGGACAATTTTCATGGGGGAAAATAGATTATTTAAAGTATTATTTGCAATTTTATATTAGCCTTGAAGAAAACGGGCATCTCATTAAAATACTTTAAATAAAATCCTCAACTATCTAAACACATTACTGCACCCGCTGAGAACACCAAAGTCCAATATAAACTCACAAATAAGCCTCGATCGAGGACTGTATTTAACAGACAGCAGGCAGGAGAAAAGAAGGTTTGATTAATACCCAGCTAAGGGCTTCACATTTGAAACAGCTTGAAACCATAGCTGCAAAAATCAGATGTGGTGCTGCCAGCAGGGGAGCCAGGACAAAAAATGGATTCATTCCACAGACCCAGAAGACTGCTCTGGGGCTTTAAAATGTATAATTCAGTAACACCTAGAGCTGTTAGTGATATTTCTAGGAGACTCATATATGAGGGTACACAATAAATAAACAGAACATGACATCTGGTAATTATTTCTGGATGGATTCTTGCTAAAACCCAGTAAATGCTTCAGAGAGACATTTCTGTGGAAGCACAGAAACCCGTCTCTGTTCTATCTTTTTAATTCATTCTGAAAGTCTTTTCCCTATTGAAAGTATGACTCACTTATTAGCTTGCTACGTTGCTATTTAGTTGCAGAAATTGTTTCTCCAAAATAGCAGAGAAAGCTTCCCTGGAACTGCAGGTCATCCAAGGGCAAAGTTACAGAAAGGTGCCACTAAAGCAGGCGTTGCAGGTACCACTAAAGCCAAGTGTTGTCATGAGAAGGCAAGAATTTCTTTCTGCAACTTTAAAGACCTCCCTGCACCTTCTTTGCAAGATAAGGAACATGAGAAAGCACTAATGGAAGAGCACATGTGTCTGCAAAGCCCAGAAGACAACAGGAGACAATCCCAAGGCAATGTGCCCCCTTCCCTCCCAGGGCATATTGCAAGGGGGACTGCAGCCCAACAGTTACACTTTGAGGACCCAGACTTCCAATCTTTTCTCCTACTTCTTGGTTGGTGGCGTGTGGAATGTTTGATCCGATGGAAAATAACACCATGGACCATAGCAGGATTCAGTCCAGTGGTGCTCACTGACATATTCCTAGCACACCCCTTGGGCTTGGGGCTCAATAAGGAATCGCTGATCTGTTCTGCCAGACTGACTCTCCARAGAATTCCAGGGATAAGCCCAGTGTTGCCTGGCTTCTCAGTGACCCTTCAACTCCTGCTGCTCCACATTTAGCACATTTAGGTTTTTGGGGTTTTTCTGCTCAGAAATTATGAGTCATGAGTGGCTTTTTTTCCACGTCTCAGACCTCCCGGGGCTGGTGCAAAGCTCCACGCTAAATCACCGCAGGGATGGGAGAACRGGACGTGAAGCTTCTAGCTTCTGTTTCCAGAACTAAAAGCATTTTGTCTTGTTGGTTGTACTACCTTGCAATATATATATAATTAAGTTACTGAAATAAATTGTTCTGAAGATTATGATGCCCAATGCAGCTATGCATGCTACCAAATAGAGCATTTTTGAATTTTAAAGGAGAGGTTACACAATATTTACATGCTTTTCTTTCCCCTTTTTTTCCCCCCTGATTTTACATACTTAACACTTACTGGTTTTAAAGCTCTTGTGATTATAACAGGCATATCAACCAGCTGTCTGTTTGGTGTAGAAATATCATTTCCATCCCTGCCAGCCAGAATAAGCCTTTGTCTTGTTTTCATTCAGACAACTCMATTAACAGCCTAAAAAGTGGCTGGGCGTAGGGGCTAACCCCCAGCCCAGGAAGGCACCAGGCTATCAGGTGCCGACCGGGCTCAGTTTCTCCAGAAAGTAGTGACTGAGATGAGAACTGCAATGGTTTTCGTGTGTGTGTTTGGATGGGGAAGGGCAGGAGGAAGGGGGATTTGACTTTCTGTGCGAAATAGTGCCATGTGGCCCAAACCTCATTCTGGGCATCCAAATACATAAGAAATTGTACTTCTGTAGTGAGAACATAAAATTATGAAAATGGAAAACGAGCACATACTGTGCAGAAGATATCAGTAAATTGCTTCCTTACTACCAGAAGGTAACAGTAGATCACATATTATTTTTTATTGTTTAGTCACAGAGAGTAGGTAGTAAATATTCTACRGTATCAAGATGATAATCTTTCTGATCATTTTTAGTGTTTAATTAATTGTGGCTGTGATCTGGTTTTATCAAGTTGTCTAAACATCAATATAGTCACCCTAGCTTGCTAATATAAAATCAGAACCTCTCAAAATCACAGGGCGTAATATTTMATTAGTAATAAAAGTACCAATAACAGCGATTGAGATGTGATACTCTGAACAACTTCCCTTTAAAATATTACTAGCAAAAGACTTTGAGCGTTGTGTGCATGAGGCAATTAAGACTATTTTATAAACTGCAGACTGATGTCAGTGCAAATAAGGAAATTTTTACTCCATCAGTCAAGGAACTATAAGAGAGATTGAGATCAAAATGTTAGACTTTTGAGGTTGAGGAAGACAAATCCTGTCTATTCTGCCTAATTTTAGTTGCACTGAAAGGAAATCTCTGCTCATGCTTGTGCCATTTGCCCTGTGTTAGCAATGCCAGCAGGTGCAATGGGTGCAAGCTGAAACCCAGGCAGCTCCATGTGCATGTGAGGAAGAGCTTGTTTGGTGTGAGGGTGCCAGAGCCCTGGCCCARGCTGCCCAGGGAGGCTGTGGAGTCTCCTTCTCTGGAGATCTTCCAAAGGCGCCTGGATGCCGCCCTGTGCCCCGTGCTCTGGGTGTCCCTGCTGGAGCWGGGGGTTGGACTAGGTGATCTCTAGAGGTCCCTTCCAACCTCAACCATTCTGGGATTCTGGGATTCTGTTACCAAGTGACTGTCATGGGCATCTGAAAGTCATCACTTCAGCTAGCATGGTCAAATGTAATTTTAATCTATGGTCAAAGGCACCAGAGACAGTGAAAGCACAAATGCTCTMATAGCTCAGGTGACTCTCCTGCTCTCCTGCTAAGGTGACTTAGCAGGAATATTGACTGGAAGTTCATGCAACTACCCACAATGAAGTAGGCTCTATTTTCATCATACAACCTTATTTTATGAAGTCCTCCTAACACTCCATAAAGCAATAAATTATATTGCTTTATGTCTTTACATCTACAAAAGGATTGTGAAAAATACTGCTCTTGCGTTGAAATCTGCTATATCAAAGTGTCAGAGACAGCAACATGTTAARTCAAATAAAAATAATAAAAAATATTAAAAAAAAAAGACCAAAGCTCAAAACACAGACTGGAAATGCCGACACAATTAGCACAAGTTAATAGATGTGAATGGTAAATATTATGGGTTCAATTCAGAATCCCAGAAGTTTCTTTCTGAAGTGCCAGCCCTARAGCCACAGTCAGATGAAGGCTCCTGCAGGAAGGGAACCCGGGGAAGGTCACAGCGGGGCTGCAGTTGCCCCACAGCTGCTTGGAAGTCAGCTCATTTGCCACCAGCACCTCACGAAGCAGCCCCTGCAAAACTGGCACCGGGCAGAGCGGCCTTCGCAGGGCACCCACAGCTCCTGAGTCACATTCAGACACGTTTCAATACAACCCCAACAGAGAACAAATTCTTTATCTTCTGACATTTCCTCTGAGATCAAGAGGAAAGTAGGAAGCACAAACACTTAGCAGAATTTGCCCTTTTGCTGGCAAAGGATGAAAAGTAGCAAGGAGCAGAGGTCACAGCAGCACTGCAGTCAGTACCTCACTTTTTTAGCTCTTCCCTGCTGTATCCAGTTCTTAGTTACTGACATATATAAAAACTTCCTATTTTTACATTACTAGTAATAATCTTCTTGGCCAAATCAAACTCCCTTCTATCCGAGCACTAAATTGCTCATTCAGCTCCTGCAACAATAACAGACACAAACGTCACAGTCTAACTGCTCCCAGTATTTCTGACACCGCGTTTCAAATCTGTCCAGACCAAAAAAAAWGGAGAACGTATATTTATTGTGTTATATAATAATAATAAATCAAGAAAGGCTATTTTTAAAAACGTTTTTCTCTTTCTAAAATAGCCTTTTCCCTGTTTCCAGAAGGTGGCAACATCTCTGCCTCCAGAACTCACAGAAAGTCCCGCTTCCCGAGGGAGCAGCAGCGTCACCTTCGCCTCTACTGAACAGCAGGGACAGGGCCACGAGCTGAATTAAACAACAGAGTGATATAAGCAACAATCCCTGAAGTGTCAGCCTGGCAAATTCACTACAAAGCATTAATTTTATAATAGAAAATGGCCCCCCAGCAGTATTTTTAAAATATTCAAAGCTCACTTCTTAAAAGACTTTTTTCTCATGCTCAATTTGTGAGAACTATTTCATAYGTGGCGTCATTCTGCCTTCTTTTGTGTATGTGGTCGCAAGACATGTGAAATCTAATTCAGAAAATACAGGACTGATAAGAGCTGCTATCACTGTAAACTTCAGGTACTGAGTCCTTGACTATTACATGATGAGCTCAAGGTCTGGGATTGTACATGAGAAAAAGCAGAAATTCTTCTCTTATTTTCCATGGCCTTAATTGTACTTCACAGAAGGACTTTTGAACTACAGTTATTTTAACAAGAAAATGTGCAAAACGGCAATGTAAATCGTCCGAATTATAGGTCTTAGCAGCTAAATAATCGTGCAGCATCTCAAACTCATCTCTCATATCATTTATGCAAAGCTAACATGACAGCTGTGGAAGGCTACAGAGAAAAACAAAATAAAAGTCTGTGCAGGGAGAAGTCTATACACCCGTCCCCAAAAGTGCCCCAGTGTTCAGAAATACAACCTGCCATGTAATGGATGCCCATTTCTTAGTCCTTATTAACAGACGAGCTGAATTCAAATCAGGTCATGACTTTAAGGCAAATGAAACAATCATTCCAGCTCAGCCTGCGCCAGCGAAGGATTGATGTCACCGCCTCCACTCGCAGGGAAACAAGCCACGCATGCAGACAGCACATACAGGAATTTATATGAATGAAACTCATCAAACACACTGAATACAAAAATGCTGAGCAGTCCTAATGCCAAAATGTGTGAACTTTTATCCGTCAGAAAGAAGAAAAGGACAAATCTCTGGACAAATTTTCACTGTTTTTAGAAGGGAAGAGATTATAATCTTTACTGTATCGCAGGGTGGCATTATTCAAGAATTATTTACTGTGGAATAAAGGAACATGAAATATGAAATATACAGAAGCTGTTAAATATAGAAGACCCTGTAAGAGGGATTCTATGAGAATTAGATTCCCTTATCTTCAATCCTGCTGAATGCTCTGTATCAATCAATTAATACGTGTTCTGGGGAGGGGAAAAAGACCATTTGCCTTCTAGTCCCACCTCAGCTCACCACAGAATGGTRGAAACTCGCAGAAATCTTCCTTTTTCAACAGGATGCAAAGGGAATTAAAATCACCCAAGCATCTTCTTCCCTGGACCMTTTTCAAGTGAGGACAGTATCGATTCAAGCATGTTCCCATTTAGATAACCGTAACACAATGTTTTCCTGACACAGAACAGCCTTTTAGGATATTTTACCTCAAGGACCACTTTGGCTTTTCTATTCCAGTTACATCAACGCTGTAGCATTTGAAAGAGCTGCTACAACATCTGGAGCTTAGCCCTGTCAGAAAGGATCAAATCTCTCTCCTCTCCCTTGTTTGCTGCAAGAATAGCTCTTAAATAGCAATGTAGAAACAGGGTTCAATAACAAAACGCAGTACAAATGAACAAGGAGAGAACAAATGTACAAAAGATGTTTCAAGCCAAGCAGACCTACTTTAAAATCCTATTGTGTGCTGGAAATATCTCCATTTTGTCTTCAGCACAAACTAGGCATCTCCACAGTCAGAACAGTCACTTCATAGCAGGATTGATGCTACTTTTTTTTTGCTACTCAAAGAGATTTTTATCACCAGGATTACTGTGTAATAATTTATCTTTAAAATAAATTAAAAACAAGACTCCTCAGGGATTTTGGTAGGTTTGAAAAGATGAGAGTTAAAATTGGGCGGATTTTGCTACCTGCTCTTGCATTATCAAAAGCACAGACTTCACCTGTGACTGACAACACAATATTCTGCATCACATTATGCTTCTGTTCCTCTCTTCCTTATTAGCAGAGATGGCATTAAGATATGCATGCCAGATTTCTCAAGTTGCTCCTCTACCTCGCATCCCTAGCTCCCAAGAACCTCACCGTAAGGCTCGACAAACCCACAGTGTTTATGTTGTCTAAAATCCTCCCCTATCTCATAAAGACCTTATTCATCAGATTTGGGTTGTTAACAACTATAAACCATATCAGACAACTTTTTCATTTCTGGTTTTACATACTTCACTAATTTACATTAGACATATCTGTTATTAAGCATATTCCCCCAACTGGCTAGAAAAACAGCATTCTGCATCAAAACCCTGCTCTTCTGATTTCTACACTTACTGGYAATAGATGAGCATAATGAAAATTTAATTCCATTTGAAATAACAAGGATTTTGTTTTGCTTTCCTTACAACCCCATAAATAAATAAATCGATTAATTTAAAAGGAGCAAGTGAAACCCAATGTATTTAGAAAAATCTCATGTTCCTGAAGAAAACCTTTGCTGGTTGTTTGCAGCAGTCTCACCCGCTACGTGTTAGTCATTGGCGAGCACTGCTGAATTTCGTGTTCTCCGGAGCGCTCTCCCGGCCGGGATGGGAGCTGGGATGTTCCCATGGGACACAGCCACGCTGCGCTCCGACAAGGCAGCCAACAGGCACCGCTGGTGAGCGGGGCGCGAGGCTCGAGCGGGAGCTCGGGGCGCTCGTGGCCATGGCACAAACTCCTCCAACGGGAACCCTGGTGGAGCTGCTCCCTCACGCTGCCCCGGGAACTGGGACCCGTCCCTGAGATGCTTTGTGGGAGATGGTGGTGGCTAAGGTGGGAAATGGTGGTGGCTAAGGTGGGAGGTGGTGGTAGCTAGGGCAGGAAATGGTGGTGCCTAAGGTGGGAAATGGTGGTGTCTAAGGCAGGAAATGGTGGCTGCTAAGGCGGGAAATGGTGGCCACTAAGGCGGAGAGGTGGTGAAGGCTAAGGCAGGAAATGGTGGCCACTAAGGCCAGAAATGGTGGTGCGCAAGGCAGGAAATGGCGGCGCCCAAGGCTTACTGAGGTACGACTGACACCGCTGCCCCTCGGCAGGGGAGCGCTCAAGACGGGGCTGGTCACAGCAGGCCGAGCTGCTGCCCGGACTCTGGCCTCCTCTTCCTTCACTCGTCCTTGCATCAACCGAGAGAAGGGAGCCTTTCCTCACATTCATGAAAGCCAGACTCTCCAAGAATCATTAAGCTCCTGTGGCAGGAAGATGTTGCTCTAATAAAGTTAATAAAACGGACTGGGGAGAGCAGAACACTCAGCTCCTCTCCATTTACGGATTTCTGCTCCCAACTGGCCTCCTTAGGGGACTGYGGAGACCTGCCAGCTCATTTTGTGGACAGGATGACTTCGAGGCTTGCCTCTGATCTGCAGATTATGTTATTATTTCTTCATAATTGTTTACTGTAAAAAGTCAACATCTTCCTCTCAAAGGGAGACTGCTCAGAGTCACTCCTGAGAGCCTTTTAGCTCACAGCTGTARGCCTGCTGTGGTCTTGACAATATAATCATGTCAAGGTTAATGTCATGTCGGGGTACCATTAGTAGCTCCTTTCTTTGCACAGTTATTCTTTCAATTTACAGATAGTAATGTCATTTAAAGTTTCTCCTGAAGCCTTCTGGACTGGCCTTTACAGTTACTGCAATTGCCTGGCCAGAAGTTTGAAGGTTTCCGAGAGCTCCRTAGGAGGAGCAGCAGCTGTGGGAAAAGCCACATTTCCTGTGCTGAAACCAACCCCCTCCACATTCACCTCCAACGAGGAAACCGACTCTGTTGCTGATCTTTGTTAGGACACCTAAGCTTTATATTGTAATTTTTCCACTGCATTCCCATCTCTAAAACTGATTAAAAGTCACTTACCAACTTTGTGGTAATTTTATAATTCAGTGTTAATGAAGAAGGGACCTCTTAATTTAAAAAAATGGGCTGCTGTGGAATCAAACCAAACATATGTATGTAAACACGTGCTTATGGRAGCACATTATGTCTCTCATGCCATGTCTCAGCAGACAGCACGTCGGAGTGCTTCTGAAGTGCCTGAGCACCAATACAAAGCGACACGGTGGGATTAGGGCCTAGGATTAAGACTAGGATTAGGACTAGGATTAGGAGGAAGACCAGCATGGGTGATGCTGCAGSGGGGTGTCTGCTACAGACCATCTGAATGGGAAGAAGTTGACAGGGTCTTCTTCAGACAACTGGAAGAAGCTTCATGTTCCAAGGCCACGGTCCTCATGGGGGAGTTTAACCATCTTGGTATCTCTGCTGGAGGGACAACACAGCAGAGAACACTCAATCCAGAAGGTTTTTGGAGGGCACTGATGGCAACTTCTTCACGCAGGTGATGAAGCTAGAGARATGCTCTGCTGGTCTTCAAACTCTTGAACACGGAAGACCTGGCCAGGAATGTGAAAATTGGGGATAGCCTTGGCTGCAGCTACTACGAGATGGTGGAATTCAGTATCCTGCAGGGACGGAGTAGGGCAAAAAGCAGGACCACAATCCTTGATTTCAAGAAAAGCCTTTGGTCTGCTAGGGATCTGCTCRGAAAAATCCCATGGCATACAGCCCTGCATGGAAGAGGAGTCCAGGAGAGATGAAAGATATTCATGGATCACCTTTGAGCTCAAGAATGGTCCCAACAAGCAGGAAATCAAGCAAAAGCAGCAGGACACGTGCAGAGATGAACAATGAGCTCCTATCTAAACTTGAGCATAAAAATGAACCATAAAAGAAGTGGAAGAGCGACAGGTARCCCAGGAAATATATTGAGACACTGTCCAAGTTTGCAGGGATGGGGTTAAGAGAGCTAAAGCCCTCCTGGAACTGAAACTTCAAGGAACATGAAGGGCAACAAGAAAGGCTTCTACAAGGGCATGAGCACTGCAARCAAAGGTAGGGGAAGTGTGGGCCCATCTCTCAATGGGGCAGAGGCCCTAGCAATAAAGGACACAAAAAATGCAGGGGTGCTGAATGCCTTCCTGCCCCAGTCTTTATGGATAAGACCAGCCTCCAGGATCCCTAAGACCAGAGGGGAAATCTGGAACAAGGAAGACTTACCCTTGGTGGAGTAGGACAGGGTTATGGAAAACTCTTAAACAGACTGGGGATAGAGAAGTCCATGGGTCCTGACAAGATGCACCCACGAGTGTTGAGGGAGCTGGCTGATGTCCTTGGATATCTCTGAAATATCATGGCAATTGGGAGAGGTTCCTGCCCCATCTTTAAGAGGGGCAAGTAGGACTGCACTGAGAAAGAATATTCAGCTCTTCCTATTCCTTCTTCTTCTACAAACTGATCAATTTAAAAATATTCTTGCTAACTGTTCTGCAACCACCCTTTGTATGTCCCTCGGGCAGAACTGGAGGCAGCAAGATTTCCATATCAACAATTGTTCTGTGGACCGGTTCCTTAACAGCACGGGTACTGCCTGTGCCAGTGCACTGAACAAGATGCTCCCCACAGGAGAGACAGCCTTACGTAACTGATGAAACAAGAAATCCCTACTCCTTGCCTTGCCTGTGCGACTGCTCACAAGCACAGGTGTGTTACGCACGCAGCCGAGCACACTGCGCACGACTCACGCTGTTTCAAGGCCTGGCTTGGACTTGGTTAGATTTATTCTTACACTATTTCACTTGCGCTGTCCCTCCTGCCAGGGCTGCACAGTCTCCTATATTGGAAGGAAGCAAAATTCTATATTCTTCTTGAAAAACAGTCGGACAGTCTAATTGTCTCCCTGGGTTTCTATGACAACTGCTGCAACACAAACACCCGCACTGGCAGCCACAAGAGACTGAAATCTCGGCTTTCTTTCCTCCGTAACTTCCCAATTTAGAAYATGCTGTAACTGTGAATAAATATGATTAACTATAAACATAGAGGTGGTGTCTAATACACAAGGCTGGCATTGGGGAAGCCTCTTGCAAATAGAAATACATTACAGTATTTTATGATAACAGTCAAAACATTGCCTGTTGCATCCGTGTTATCAAATACCTGGGGATTGACTGCGAACGGTGCAAAGATATATATATATATAAAGAGAGGAGGGAATTTCTGTGTCAGCTTGTGAGGCTGCAGAGTGGGATCCTGATGCTTTTGAGGCAGTCTCACCTTGCTGGTGGGCTAAGCACTGACAGACGTCGGGGCCGTCGGGCTGCAGTGCTATGGGACTGCACACGCAGGGCTGCAGCGCTATGGGGCTGCACAC
>NW_020455688.1:1345630-1368130 GCF_003342845.1 Nothoprocta perdicaria
CTATGGGGCTGCACATGCAGGGCACGCGTGCAGGGGGACAGGAGGCTCCCCGTTGTGGCTGCAGCCCCAGCCTCCCTGCAGCAAAACCACAGCCCAACCCCAAACACGGAGGCAGGGGGATGCCCTGCACTGCGCAGTCTATCTGAGCACAGCAGAAGTCCCTTTCTCTGAATCTCTGGTATCGGGGAAGACAAGGAAGCTGCTGCTATTGCCACTGCCTGGGCAAACTGAGGGCTGACAAACCCCCAGAGAACAGCCCGAGTCTCCTCCTCCTGAGAAAGCTTTTGGCAGAAGAGTAGGGACAGATCAGGCCACAGTAATTGGGGAGGCTTTAGGCCCGTTCAGTGAACCCTAGACAGCACCAAACCACGGGAACACCCGGCAACGAGGTGGCAGGTGGGAACTATACAGTTACTAGATGCTCACGGGTCTCAGGCACCTTTCAAATTATTAAACCACTTTCCCGTTGCAAAAATGCTATGTATTTTTTAAATAATTGCCACTAAATCCAGCACATGGCAAAGTAACTTTGAGAAATGAAGGGATACAACTTGAAGCATCGGTACGAATATAATCTCTTCAATGGTGTCTTAGTTTGTCTGAGGTACTCATCGCCACTGCGCTGGCAGAGAGGTAGGAGTGATTCCGACGGCTCTGAGCAACAGCTGGAAATGTAATCATGCAATTTTCCCTGTGGCAATCCCTGTGGTCAGAGAGGAAAGCCTGCGGCTCTGTTTTTGCTGTAAAGTGAACTCACACTTTGAGGAACCCGAGCTGGGGAGGATGGGGATATGAGCCCTGCTTAGCTCCAAAGTCAAAATCTACAGGGATGTCTCCCAGATGCCAGAGATCACTTCCTGATTACAGAGATGAGCTGGAGACAAGATTAGCAATTAATGAAGTAAATACTAGGACTGGAGATAAACCTTTGGAAAAAGAAATGCAGCTGTTCCATTGGTCTTCCTTTTTTGTGTTAGGATTTTCACTGTAACAATAACCTATAAAACAAATTGAAGATGTTTCATTGTCTGGTGAAAGATTCCATTTTATACCATGGAATTATTGTATAGTATAGAAATACTGTATGGCACCATATGGAATGGAAAAAAATATCTTCTTTTCTACCTAATTTGCTCCAATAGGCTGTTCAGCAGGGASTGCTATTACGAATGAATCATAAATATAAAAGGATTACTGATGCCCACGTTTACTACATGTTACACAAGAAAACTGCCTAATGAATACACTTTGATTCATCTATCAATCACCCATAACAAGCTTATGATTCCATTTATGCCTTACTGCAGGCTATTAGGATTATCCTGACCACAGAAATGGTACTTAAAACAGCGGCGTGCATGAAACAAACACAGATTTATAATACAGAGACAGATCTGGTATCTGAGAAATAGGAGTACTGAGACTCCAAGTGCTGCAGAGCACATCAGAGCATTGGCTAATGTGCAAGGTGAGCGCAGGGGATAACGTGCGGTGAAAGACAGTCACAGAGCAGTCAGAAGGGACAAGATTTTGTCACCAACAGTCTCCAGATTATCGCAGTACTTTCCAAATCAGGTTACAAAGGAACTATCCTATCCTATTCTGCATCTGCAAAGAGCTACAGATCTAGGCAGGCCATTTTGTTAGCACTGAAATCAAAAGGGAGACGATTTTAGCACCACTTTATGTTAACAATTTTGTAATTAGCTGGTATTTCCATACTCTATCCCACATGACTCCCCAGCACTCGAGTGCTGTGCTTCAACTTCTGAATAATAAACCTCACTCCCCACCAAATCTCCCAGTCCTTTAAATGATGCCCAAATAGTTCACGGGGTACAAGTGGTGTAGAAATGTTAACGCTCCCTAAGAAATAGGCATGATATATTTTGGAGTTATTCTGTGACCTTTCTGYCTATGAATGCATACGTCTTAACACCCCACATGCAAAGGATATACCACGATGCTACTTTTAAGCAGGGGAACACACAAATCTGTAGCTGCAAACTGGGCTTCTGGTTTTTAAACCTTTCCATTCTTTTTCATTTTAGATTCTTCAGTGAGCAATTGGCTTTCTAACAGGCCAATATTCAAAAGACGTGCTTTAATTAAAACATTTCAAAAGAAAATTAATTGGGAGGGTTTTAAGTATACATCTAGGGAACATGCCACCTTCAATGAATAAATGTATCAGGGAAAAGATTACTTTCCTAATTGGTTGTGTGCTTTTGCTATACATTCCAATTGGTGAACTATACAGAAACGTGAGCATACTCCAGGAGAGGCTTTTATTTGCAAAGTTTGTTAGAATTTAATTTTCCATTTTTTCCAATAATAATTTTTCCCCCTGCTATCTTAGAAGTACCATTTTATGTAAATGCAAAAGTATTCTCAACAGCATAAAATAAGCTGCAAAGCTTAAGACCAGAAAATGCTGAGAAGTGCCATACCTGCCCCAAGCTGCTTTCACTGTAGAGTCTTTATCAACAGGAATGCAGGAGGACTCAACAACRCTTGATTTATTCAGTTTGTAGCAGAGACCACAGTCTGGATCTAACATGCAACCATTGCAGTAACTGAAAAAGAAAGAAAGAAAGACGTACATGAGCAGTGTATATGTCAAAGCAATGGCTGGGAATGTGCATAGTCGAGTTACTGGTGGTGGAAACAAAACAAGAGAAATAGCCAAAACAGAATAGAAAGGCAAAAGTAACCATGGGATGATCATTTCCCTACCTAATTCCCTACGATGCTTGAGAAAAGGTCCTCCAGAACCAGAAATGTGGCTTCATATTTCATAGTCCTGGAGGGACTTCTCTTTCAGAGTTTGCCTATTTGTGAATTAGCACATTCACACATAAACCTGCATGTGAGCAGTCCTAGGCAAACACACAAGTGTGTGTTTTTCCTTTTTCTGTACCCTATTCCAGTAGAAGTGTGAGGTCACCTGTATATCTCTCAGTGATTCCTGATCAGACGGCACAAGTCTTCATCCATGGAGGAAATTTTGATAAAGAAACAAAGAAAAAATAGGTTTGAAAAGAAAGAATCATGCATTAAAGTGGTCTTTAACCAGTAATCCCCTTTGGATACACTGCATCATTTTGACTACAGAGAAGGAGACATCAAGTGACAATTATGACTAATGAACAAATTTAGACTACATCATCATCAAGGCCATTTGAGACAGGAAACCAGAGCTATCCCTTGCAAATTTACCTATCCAAGTTCTCTTTAGTTATTCAGAAATGGCATGGAAAGCGATCTCAGAAAAATCTTTGAATTGATTAAATGCTAACGTGGAGCACTACATGAGCCATGATGCCTTTTAGACTTGAAACAACAAAGAAAAGGAAGACCTATTTAAATACAAATTTTCATAAACACTTTTTTTTCAGGATTCAAGGTTTATCTAACTCTATTCTTACTAGCAGAAATAACAGTCAAATACACAATACCAGACAAAATAAGCAGGACACAAGAGTTTACAGAAATGACAATTTGACAGGATGGTATCATTTGTTTTGGGTTTTTCTTGTGCTCTTGCCAGGAAAGGGCAGCACAGGGACCAGATGCCTCATCATCTATCTCAGCATCCTCACAAAAATCACTGCATGATACAAGTGACAGAAGTGAACTCTGCATTGATTACTCTGTCCTACTGTGTTCTTTTCATGCATCATCCTCTGTATCATCCTCTGGAAGTGGTATCAGGAATCTGCCAGTTCCAGGGCAGAAGGTACCTCAATCAGTCATCCATCTCTCCCACCTTCCCTCCCTTCCCTATTCAGCAGTCCCGGAAAACTCCAGGAATTTGGTTACTGACTCCAGGGTCCACCTACGTGGCTGTGAGTTCAGGGGCTCCTCAAGTCTTATTGAGTGTAACTGAGTGCTGCAGGTGGCATTCAGCATTATAAAGGCTGCTGCCAAATACCAGAAGTTATAGTTGCACATAACAGTCTAAATAATTTAAAATGGTTACTTTCTACTGCTCAGTTATTTTCCACAGCTTTCCTTATGCTTGTTTTTCTGAATGAAAAGTTAAATGCCAAATATTAAAAAAAAAAAAAAAAAATCCAAAAAAATCTTTGCCTTTGGGCTACGAATAGGAAACTATTATTAGTTATATAGCAATTTCATACCATAGACTTTGACCTCTGCTTTCAGAGACAAGCCCAGTCTATGTAAGGGAAAACCCAGAAATTCAATATAAAAGGACACCTAAAGCCCTTTCACATCTAACTCCCAATGGACTTAAGGTAGGTATTTTGTTCACACCACCTAGCATTTTTTCTGAGCCTTATGTTATCACAGCTCCAAATTTTGGTGTTGACTTCACGTAGATTATCATCACTTCTTGTAAGTACCCATTTTTTCTATATATATGAAAAATATCATGCATATATATACATTTATATACATGACCACATACATGCTATACCTATTTCACAATATTATTAAAAAAAAATCTTTACCAGTTACTAAATAAAAATGTGAAGACCCAGGCTGAAAGAAGCAGGATTTTTTTTTAACAAAGCAAAATGATAAAAAGTGCTGAAGCAGTTTAATTTTTTCTCTCAAAAAGTTGAAGTGGAAATAAAATATCAGAACTATATCAGAACTTCAGGCTTACAATTCACTTTAGCCTCATTATTACTTGCTAAATAAGAAATATTCACACAGTTCAAACTTGAGCAGAGATTCTTCCATGCTCATTGTGCTGTAGATAAATCAGGACACACACTACCCCAGGAAAAGGAATTCACACTACAATGCTTATTGACATTTAAACTACCTGCTACTCATCTCCTTTCTGCCCCGCAATATTCATTCCTATCAGCTCGGCCCAAATATTAGGCAGAATAATGAATCTACACTGCTACTTATTCAGACCTCCCATGTGGAGCAGTCACGGCTTAAAAAGCTCTGCACCAAAAGTCCCCGGGGGGCTACGGCAAGAAGGAAATTTGCATTCGGTCAGAAATGGGAAATGTCTTCCCTGAGTTTTGCCACGAAAGTTTTGTATCCGTGCTAGGGGTGGGAGGGAGCACCTTGGAAATGGCTCCTCAGGGGAAAGCTAGTGGCAAATTTTCAGATAGCCAGGTCCTAGATGAGAGCCTGATGGTTCCTGAGGATCTGGGCACTTGGCAGGGGTGACTCGACGCTGAGGACGGCAGGGAGCACCACAGCGGCAGGGCCTTTCAGTGGGGCCTGTGCCAGGCGCTCCTGAGGCGGTTCCGAGGCAACCCAGCATGGCGGCCATCTCCTGCCCGGAGATGTCCTGGCCTCGGCAGCGCGGCAGCCGCCACACCACAGGGAATATGGAAGTGGCCACCTGGCCACGTGGCCCCGGGAAGCCTCCAGATCCTGGCTCCTGTTCCGAGGAACTGCCGGGATTCTCAGCTCCGCTTCGCCGTCGGAGCAGGGCAGCCCAGGGACTGGGCACCGCCAAGCCACAACTCTCTCCTCTAGTCTCCAGCTCAGCCGAGGCCTCCTCGCTCTGAAGACCCTTTCATCCGACCAGGTGTGGAGCCTGGAAAGCCTCACACCGCTGCCTCCCTGCTAGCAAGTGCCTGTTGCTCGGAGCTCCGCCAGCCTTCGGGACGCTCTGCCCTGGAGCCGCTGGTCCTATGAACCGTTCCTGAGGCTGCACCCTGATCCCAAAGATCACAGTGCCCTCCTCTTCCTCAGGAAACTTCAAACTATACAGATATTATTCTTAACTGGCTGGCTAAATATTCTTTTTTCTTGATAAAGAATTTACAATTTTGGGTTTTCTTTAGCGCAGTTCTCTGGTCTCTCCTGAAGTCCATAAACAGAATGAACAAATTCTCCATCCTGCTAAAGGAACCCTCAAAATGCCAGTACAAGCTCTGCAATTGCTTCTTTCCCTACATTTTCTCCAGAAATGGAGAACACCCGGCTCAGAACACCCRGCCTGTCATTCCATATTGCGCTGTAGATTTGTAGGATGACCTTGCAAGTGTGACTACCCTACAATTCTCTGGAGTCTTTTAATTCGAGCTGCAGATTGCACCTTGCCATCTTCTGTTGAGTGATTCTGCAATAAAAGACCTTTAGCCCATGCCCTTCTTCTGCATTTCTCTTCTTGACAGATTATTTCATTTTTCTCAATCTGAACCTCAGTTTCTGAACTGTTCCTCTCAAAATACTTGATGAAGCTTGCCTTCTGTTGCATTTTTAGCAACTTCCAACTTGTCTTCTGTATTACCTAACYATAAAACTGTATTAATGTTACTATCATCCAGCTAGAGAAATAAAACCTGATCCTAACAATATATTCTGCASTATACAGTTCTTTCTCATTATGTAACACATTTACCACACAGGCAGCCTCTCAGAATAACAAGACATTCAGAAACATGCCTGTTGCTTAGCGATATTCTTTTCTTCTTGTTTTAGATTGATCGGTCTCATTAAGCACATGCTGCAGAACCACTCAGCAGAAGCACTCAGTCTCATGTGTAAATCCGATGCAGTCACAACACACAGAATATTTTGCTTGTACCCTGACTGGCAGCACTGGGGTGGGTTTCGCTGCCATGAGCTTGTGGACCCTGGTGCTCCTGCTCTGCATGGGGCAAATACTCATTTTCCTGAACATGGTTCTCCTCACGGAAAGGCAGCAAATGCTCCCTGAGTGAGAGGAGGGTCCTGCACCACCTGCTGAGGATTATCCCACCCCGCAGAAGGGATGAACAAGCTGCAGCTCACTGGAGCCTAGAAGACAGCGTCATTTTATGGCTGTTGCGTTTGCTGCTCTTTCCAGCTTGCTATTTGTTTCTATTGCAAGCAGGATGGCAGGCTAGATGGAGCTGTGATCTTACCTGKCATGCTCTCCGCTTCCCTCTCTGCTTTCTGCACTGTTTATGCCCTTTATGCAACGACTCCTTTGTTCCAAAGGCACAAACAGTTCCCAGAACCCTCTACCTTCACCTTGCCAATGAGCTAAATACTATTTTGCTTTCTCTCCTGTGCAACCCTGTGCTTCTTTTTCTACAGCTGGGGTAGGGAAAGCATCAGCACTGTCTGCCAGGCTCGCACAGCTCCTGCACGCTGCGGGGACATTGGCATCCAGCTCTCCTTGGGTTTCTGCAGCTGTTCTCATACGTACAATAAGAGAAGGCCTCTTCCTCCAGCCGTAATTGAATGAAAATGGCCTGGACTGCTGAGTTCAGCCTCACTGCAAGAGCAGCTCTGTTTTGCCAGGTTTCATAAGGGAAAAAGGAATAAGAGAAAAATTATAAGCAGAAATTGCACTTCGGTGAGGTGCTAACTCCTTGTTTAACACTGCCTGATTTGTGTTTCTGAGGCCTCATGCTGTCTGCACATGCTTCACTGCCCCTAAAAAATGAAATTAAGTACTTCWTTGTATTCCTTATGTTCCCCTATTGCTCCCAAAGGGTAACCTAAGTCTTGACAGCAAATTTTGGTTAAATATCACTAGAGAAAGAATGCAGAGGTTACTGTAGGTGGTTAAAAAGCCTGGGAACTGCAAAATATTACTTCAAGATATCAAGAAAACATAATAAAAGATTTAATAAAGTGGAAACACTTGCTGGGACTTCAAAACCACTTTCCTGTTATTACAAGCAACTCAACTTCAGCAGCCTATTTGCCAATACCTACTGCTAGCGAGTTGGAGAAGGCCCGTATCTCATCAGTGCTGTCCACGAGGGAAAGCTGCCATGCACAACCACAGGATTCCTGGGCTACCTGCAGTACCACAACTTGGCATACAGCTGTTTCATCCGATCTAAACTACAGTTACCTTCAAGTATGATTACCACAGCTTCGTCATCTCCAAGCCAGGCTCCTGTTCTATTGCAGACAACTCAGACTGTTCTGACCAGTGCTGAATCCCTCTCAACACGCCAGCCACACATAAATATACCAGCTCACTTTAAAACTTCCCTTAAAACTCTCCTTCCAAAGCCTAGCTTGCCTTTAACTTATAAACTCTGAGCAACGGTTGGTKTCTGCTGCTTCTGGTGTAGACCTGAGGAGGTAATATTTGTATAACTGTGCAGTAACAGAAACTGCTCTCTCTGCAAACCTTACTTTGCTTAAATACCTTCATTACATCTTTCCTGTAAACCTCCTGGCAGCAGACTGCTGGAATGCTAATATCATACCAAAAGTCTCCTCATCTACACGCACGTAGAAGTCAGTTGTCTCTTGTCTTACATGATCTTTTTTTTCTCTATCTATCTAGCATCAGCACAGCAGCACCCTGAATTATACCTGAAACTGTGCAACACACATAATCAGAACTGACTTGACCATACGTGCCTTTATTTTGACCATTTCAGACTATTCTTCCAAAGAGCTCCTACAGACACGTAGCTTCTGTGTAGACAGGACATTAGCCCTGTTCAACATGATTAAAACCATCCTTGTGTGACTGAAGCTTACACACCATGTGCACCGTAATAACATCGCATGGAAGATTTCACAAAACAATTCTCTACTATTGTTTCAGTTATTGTAAAATAGAAATATTGTAACGGTGTAAAATAGAGGGGTGATGTTTCAATGTTTTAGTGTTTGAATACTTCAAGCCAAGTTGAACAAGGTAAATTGAAATGATATCACTGATTACAGAGAGTTTGCTTTACACTACAGTCATTACAGTTCAGATGAGCAGCTTCCCRCAGCTTTATGAAGATGCAAAAAATGTTGTGAAAGAGGAATTCTTCCCCAAATTCTGTTCAAATTAAACATGCCCATCACATTGAATTCATATATTCATTTCTCTCCCTGTGATTTTAAATTAAATTGTTAAGTTCTGATTTACAAGAATAGAATGCCAACAAAAGGAAAATTACTGGCAACTAGTATAGTCTTACTATGCACTTAGTAAACGTGTGACTACAGATAGGTAATTCTACAACATAAACTGTGAATCAAAACCTTCAATACATTTTATAAGAGCTGGCAAAAGCATTCTGAAACCTCTGTTTATCTCCTTATATACTCATAGTTCTCCGGTCTTAATGGGGAAACACGGAATTATCWAATTTATTACTGCAATACTAAGTTATCAGAATGCCAATCATTTTGACCTTAGAAAAATAAGATGAGAAACATAACGATTCTGTGATACAGCATCTGTATGATAAATCCTGATGTCTATTTTGCAGATAATTTAGATTCTTAATGAGTTATTTCCGGAAAATAAAAGTATAGTGGCTAATACACTTATTATACAACAAAATGAGTTTCTGTTACGGCATATAGCTGAGTTTTTTTGGGACAGGCCACAATTAAATGTTTTTGCTTAATTCATAAAGAAAATATACCTCTTCCCAACTACCTTGTATAGCTGACATGTACCAGGGCTAGRCATGGGTGCCTTCATCTCGCTCAGTGACGTGTATTTGTTCAACGGCTTTAGGAAGCTCAACCATGTGAGGGTGACTAATTCCAAGACGAACAACAGAGCCCTTGTGTGCTCAGCACAGCTGGCACTGCCTGTGTTATTTTAATGAAACTCTCTGGATGATCAGTTTGGGAAGGAACCTGAGAAAGTGCTTTTGTACCGGCAWTGGTCCCCTGTGACAGGAACGTCAGAGTTAACCTAAGATCAAAACAACAGTTACCATTTTCATATTGCAGCTGCAGACAAAAACATTATCTAGGCAGGACAAGTTCTCTTTCCTTCTCCTACTGCCAGCCAAATATTTAAAAGAACAGGAAAATAGACAGACATATGGATAAAAGAAGAAAGGAGTTGGAATAGATGGCAACGATGGGACCATGGTGGTTTTGCAGAGATGGGCCCCCTTCCTAGAGACACATGGAGTGGGATGATCACATCTTTCACTATCCAAAGACTAGGAAAAGAGGGTAGTTAGTGGAGTGCCCCAGATTTAACCTCTTCCCTGAACCAAACAAGTCACTGGAAAACCAGGAACTGGTTCTGGGTCAGAGTTCTGGGTACTCRGGACAATGATAGGAATGGTTGGCTCATCCACAGTCTTTCCATTTCTAAGAAAACGAATTCTGGGATGCTGTTTTGTTCTCCTAAATTTGCCTCTAAACTTCTCTGAAGACTCATAAAAAGTAACACGGATCACAGCTGCTCTTCTGGGCAGATCAAGATGGAAGTGAAGTGGTCATGCTGTGATCACATATATAATCTTACACAAGTTAAGTGTGAAAATGAAGCTCAATTTAAGGATGGCACATAGGAGAGTCTTCATCTTGATTCCCCTCAACGAAACGCCTGCCTACTTCCATCTGGGAGGAAGCCAAGAGAAGTTCCACGTCCAGGGTGTCCTGCTGAATTTGTAAATGTTACTTTCATGATGTCCTTGTGAATAAGAGTACTTCAGGGTTTGCATTGACTTAGAGATTACTTTTTAACTCCTCATCAATTATGATATGACATGTCCCTACACCCAGAGGACATATTTTCCTGGATATCTGCAGTGTATCTTGTTTGTTTATTTGTTTCTTGCTTGAAAGCTGGTACAGTTAATTTGCAGCACTGCTTGCCTGGCACGACTCTTTCAGAATGGGGTATTGAACTGCTAGGTGCTTTCTCGAGCTGCATAATGACTGTGTTCTTTATTTCTTGAAGTCTCCATCTTCATTTTTATTCTAGCAGCTGAGGAGCACTGATCTAAGGAGTCAGCAAACAAACAGAGCATTTGCAGTAACTCCGAGGCTTTCATTATGGACACTCACACCTGCTATAACCCAACATATTTGCAAACATGATGAGCATTTTTGCTCTGCACAGCATCTGTGAGAGTTCTGTCAGCAAATACATTTTGCTGACAGTATGAAAACTTATAAATACACTTTGGCAATGACAAATGTGGGAAACACCCACGTCCTCAGAGATGGACAAGCTGCGAATCTGCCAACTGATTTAAACTCTGACTTAAGAGAACAGCACCTCGGGGAAGCATCACCATTCGATGAGAGCCTACCAGCCTCATTTGCAGAGACAGGTGTATTTAAAACCACTCACTGTAGCTACAGGGACAGGTCACTATGGGCTGATTTTCTGAAGTCCTGCTGTCTTTTCTTTTCCAAATCTTCTTGCACTGCTTTATGGCGTGCAAGATGCAATGTGAAGCAACATGTAAAAAAAGCAGTTATCCTGAGGCAACCCAAACAYGGATTAAATAACACACTGCTATTGTTAAGTTAAAGTTATTTCATCTTACCTCGATACCTTGATTGAATACCTAATTTGAAAATATCCCTACAGTAACATTTGCAACCCTACCTACATGTTACCTGTTACCCTACCTTACAGGTTGCCTCTACCTACAGGCAAACTGCTACCTGCATAACCTGAGTTTCAACTTATACTTGGAGCAGCATATGAAGTATGTGTAAGGCTGGGCTTTCTGCAGGGTAGATATTCTCTCCCAAAGCCTCACGTTTGAAGATCTCTTTGTCTCAAGATTGTAACTGCCTTGAGGAACAGCTCCAGAGCCAAAAAGGAGGGAGTGGCTGGCCTCAATGAACACAGCCCAGCTGTTTGTTTTCCTTTGGTTTGCAGGCCTCACCTCTTCTTCCATGTATGTTATGCTGGAGTTTTGCCATGGATGCCACTGATATAAAACTTGCTGCATGAGACAAGAAAAGCTCCGACTTTTATATTCTGTTGGGGCTGGAATGCTGCACACTATCTGCTTTCTAATGGCAAAAGCTTTCTTTACAATTTCATTCAGTTTATGGACCACAAATAGTCAAACTTTTCTTCCTGAACAGCTAGGGTTTACTGGAAAAATCTAAAATGCATCAAATAACTCAATACTTTTTAAGATCATCTATTTGTAGCTCTTCTACACAAATTTTATACTGTTTCAGGTTATATAATCATCTAGCTTTAGAAAATAACAAAGATTTGTGCTCTGCAAATAGCACATCAGCTCTCTCCAGACATCCTTACCTAATAGCTATCTTAAGTCGCAGGCCAATCCTTTTGGCATCCTGCTATTGACATCACCTCAGCCTGAAATGAGAGCATTTGGAGCTTCTTTCTCCCTTCACATCCTTTAAATAGATCACTCACCCTTTGCAAAAGCTGGATAGGCAAGTCCCCAAAATAGCAACATAAGTAGATGACACAGGTATTAACTGCAGTGCAAAACAAGTGAAAACACAGTATTTTCATGAAGRGATCCCCACATGTGACAGCATGCAGTGCTCTTCAGAATCTTCTTTTGCAGCCCAGCACCTTSCTGTCACTCCCCAGAGATCTGGAAGGTTTCAGCTCCTCAGAATCTGTCAGTAAGACCAYGCTTTAGCATATGCAAAACATGGACATGTTTGGCCACCATCTCTGTGAAACCAGAAGCACAATTCTCATTTCTCGATGATTATCTCTATCACAAACACATGTAAGGCAGAGATTTTGGGACACAACTAAAAATTGTTTCAGGGATGACATAAACATGTGAATAAATGACACAAAATACAGAAAATAACAGTAACTTGAAACCATAATTGCAAACAAAAGTATCGTTTGCAATTTGGCATRGACAAAAAGATCCCCAAATTGTATTTATTCTGAATTATTAATAGGCCTGTAATTATCACTGTTTTAAAGGATTTCTGATTCAGTAAAACCAAAGGCAAAGAATACATTCTTCCAGAGTTAACAGTTATGACATAAGACAAATCTATGTGTAGACTAGCAACTGCAAGCATATTTATAAATCATATTTTAAAAACATTCATAACCTTGTATCCACTAGGAAWTGCAGCATCTCTGATACACCAGGGAGAACTCATGTCAAGCCTGCAGCCTGTCTCGTTTAATCCAAGAAAATCCAGAGGGTCACTGAGAGAATGGAAGTGAAGACTCTTATTTTCTCCATTAAGGGAATTAAGGCTTTCAACTTGAGGTTTCTAAGTTATATCCCCTCACTAGGCTGTGTGAATATCTGCTCATTATTCACATTAGATTGTAAAAAAGTTATTTGGGAAAAAAAAAAAAAAAAGAAAAACAAGTAAACAAACCAACCCTTTGATGGATTAAATGATCATGACATCTCACCTGTATTTCGTGCAGGTAGAGTTGTGATGTGAAGGATCTGGTGGAGTAAGTGTGACTCTTGGCGAGACCTGTGCTGATAGCAAAAATCCCAAAGCTAGGATAATGAGTGCTACACCAGTACCTAAAAATACAGACAAAAAGCCATGTGATACTTATTTTCTTCACAGAACATGAAATAACTCCCCATCGAACTCTGCTGTGCTTGGGAAAGCAAGACACTCCATCATTATGCACACTGCACTCCCCATAATAAGGATTTAGGGAAAACACCATCCTTTTTACATCCCCGTCTGGAATTAGGCTAGATGTTGAAGGTAAGTGCATCAGATTTACCATCCAGACACCCAATTAATCAGCTGAAGCTCTTTCTGGTATGTGAAATTCAAGACTGCAGGAGCGAATGGATATATTCCCTTTTGTGAGGAAGATTATTAAAATTTACTAACAACTTTTAATCACCACCCTTCTTCCCACTGCCAAACTTTCCTGTAAAATTGAGAAGTGTTGAATTCTTCATCAGTTTTGTGATAAATTTGACATGCATAGAAATGCCATAAAAGGGCCCAACTGCAGATTCTGAATTCCCATTTCAAGTGCACACAGGACAGGCCTGCTAGGGAAGAGCATGGTAATAAATACGCTAATAAAACCTCCACATCCTGCTACTCTAAGTCTATCTTATGCAAAATGCTGTGCACATCTATTTGTATCCTCACTGCTTATGTGGTATGTTTGATCTCCTAGCTCCCCAAGAACAAGTATAGCCTGATCTGCAGGCTTCTGGAAGGAAAAACACAAAATGAGGCCTTTGTTTGGGAAATAGATACTAATTCTCCTGGCATTCTCCTCACTGTACAGAGACTCAGAAGCCACTGAAGGGCAGCCCAGCTGGAGGGCAGTGCTCTAGCGGTGTGCAATGGTTTAGCTGGAGGGCTGAGGGCAAATGAACAACGTTTTATTCAATTCTAACTACTTACCATCCTCTCTTTGCTCTCTCTGTGAGAGCAAAACTCATTTTCTCAAAAATGCAGGTGTGTAATCCTTTAAAAAACACAACTACATGAGAAACCTTAAAAGGTCACACTGCTGAGCGTGCCTAGGAACTGCACATTACCTGTTTCCTACTGAGTTTCTTTGGGGGGTGGGCTTTTTAATGAAAAAGGAATGTGAAATGAGGCTTTCTAGCAGACTAAGCCATCAACTGCACGAAAAATTCCTCCCGGGGTATAAATAGCATCTTAAGTAGCAGGATCTGCGTAATGAAATAATTCTTGAGGACGTCGTTGCAGCAGCCACGGCCAATGGACAGGAGTGGGCACGAACGGGGGATTTTTGGAGCACTTATTTACCTGAACTGGTAGACCTGCTTCTGAGGCTAGTATCTTAAAACCTGTATGTGGAGAAAATACCTCTCCACCACAAAAAAAAACAGTGAAGTTCATCTTATTCTCTGCTTATTTTGTATTGCTACACTGCCTAGGTATGCTAATGAATGCAGGATTTTGTACTAGATGCACTGGACTTTCAAAATGCCATAAACCAGACAGCAAATATCGTTAGACAGAGACTACAATCTTATTTATTTATGTTCATTATAAATAGGATATGTCTGTCTTTCAACTTAATCAAATACACTAACCRTCTCTTACAGAATGTCTGCAAATTTCTTACCTCTTTGGAAAAGGACTAAACAGGCAAATTTGATACCCGAAGTTTACTATATTTTCACTCTGTGGGAAGCTCTTCTATGATTAATAAACTTATACCATTTACAGTATAGCATTATAGGAGGTGGAACAGAAATGTGGCATTCTGAAGATATTTTAGATTTTCTGTCATAAAAAAGACAATTATTTGAATATATGTCACATATCCAAATACCACCATGCTTTCAAATTGCCAGTTTCTGAAGGGAAAAAAGAAAACGCCAATGAAACAGCTACTGCATTTCTCAAAATACATGCAAGTTTCCCAAAGAGGAACTTTGAAGAAAGAACTAAAGAGCAAAAAAGGATAGAGAATTGATGCCAGCATATAACATGAACTGGAAACTAATAAGAGCTAGTAGTTAACTGCAGCAAAGAGAACTAAAAAGGGATTTTTTTCTTTCTTTTTTTTTTTTGCCAGGAGTTCACTATTATTTTCTTACTTTTTTTTTTATTTACAGTTATTACTATTATCGAGTCTCTCAGAAAGGCTCAATTTTTCAAAAGAGTTGCTTCAAAATGATAAAAATACTCTAAATCAAATGCAGAACAGCCCTTTCCCAAATGTTTTCAGAGAGCTAAAAGAGCTGCACAAGTTTATGAAATTAATTTAGACCATGCAGACTTAATCAAAATACTAATGTTGCTATCTCTTCACTAATGATTCTCACAGGTTCTCATCTAACAAACCCTAAATCAATTAACCTTTACAAACAAAGCCTTGGAGCAGCAGCCAAAGGTAGGACTTTTCTCCTCATTTTCTCTAATGGGAGGCTGGGGCATACACAGTTTCTCCAAGGCGCAGACAGGCAGCTCTCCTAATAACTTAGCATGAAAGTCAATTTCTTTAGGAAAGCAAACCAAAGAAGAACACAAAGGAAAATAAGTACATCCCGTGAGAAAACACACAGTGTGAAATCAAATCCATCACCAGATTTAATAATTATTGTTTTCTTCTGCAAGCCCCCTGGCTACGTAAAACACCTCATATCCATCCTTARTGCAAATTATATATATATATAAAATATATATAATTATTATTATATAAAAGAAGTCTGAGCAGGGGTGAGAGATGACACAGTTTGAGCAGTGCCACTAGTTGCACTGCATTTTCCTTAAGAAGAGACCATAGGATATAGAGCAGAGTAAGTAACATGGCATGAATCAAGTGATGATGCAAACTGACAGCAGGCAACAAGCTACAGAGAAAAGACCAAGAATATTTTTACCAGGCAATTATTTTTTGGCCAAATACCACAAACACATAACCCTACGCGTTTCATTCTGCTTTGTTCATTTCCTGCCTCATTTCTATATTCGCCTCTGCTCGATGACTAATATGCTTTATAAGGGACATTTATATCTACATTTCCTGCTCACAATTGTGAATATATTAAGCAAAAAAATTGGAGCTCCACAGAGTTCTCTGTGAAAAATTCACATGGGAATCAAACCTATATGACTGGCTCCATATGGACAATAAACTCTGGAGGAGCTGCCCAGAGGTATCGGGAGCATAGCGTATAATAATATAATATTATTACAATTTTAAAATATAGTAATATAGTAGTGTAACATTTTGACATAATCTAATAGGGAAAAAAGCAGAGGCATCATCCCAAAAAATAAGCATCAGTGCGGTGCAAAAAGAGCTTTACTTCACACCAAAGCAAAGAAATAAGGCAGTTTCATACGAGGAAACAACAAAACCAACCCAAGGGGCACTGGTGAGCCTAGGGAATGGTCCAGTGTTCTACCCTCCGAAACACTTGGAACTGGTTGGAGACATAAAGAACTTCTTGGGGACCTGTATTTTAGCTAATCTGGATGTGGATGGCGGTAGAAGTATCAGTTGGAGGTTTGTGCTCAAGTTTCATGAGCCAAGGGACGTGCTCCTCCAGTCACTTCTATCCTGACACTTCTGAACCTGGATCCTGAAACAGTCTCAGGGTTCTCGATTCCAAGACAAAATACAGATTTGGTTTTATTAGAACTTGGGCATGCCAACCTGACTCCAAATGGCATGTTTTAATACAAAGATTGGGCAAGAGCGTATCAGACCAGATGTGACACGGTGCAGAGCAGTCAGGGCTCTGCCTACATAAACGCATTATGGATGYGAATTAACTGCTGGAATTTGGGAACTGCATCCAAATTGCCGGCGCCAGCTCTTGGCAGGGGGGTCCCCTCTCTGCTGCGTTGCATTAGGCCGCAGCTTGGAGCCCTGGCAGGGCTCACAGAAGAAACCACGGAGGCGTCCAACTGTTCCAACCTGTCCCAGCTGCAAACACCATTCGGAAAGAAGGAAGAACCACTTCTCTTTTCCAAATCTTATTCTTGAAAATGTCTGAACTTCTCAGACCTTCAGCCAGAGGTGCCTGGCAGAGACTGTTCAGCCAAAACGRGCACTTCAGGTTCCTGGGCTGGCAGGACACATTGAGCACAGGCCTGAGGACAGGCAAGGCCCCTCCTAGCTCTGCCTTTTCCAGCTTGCTGTGTCAGTGAGCGATGGGGCTTGAACACTTGGACAAAACAGACAGATTCACAATACATTATTTTAGTATCTCCTTTGGGAGCCTGACTAATGYCCCATTACTACAGTATTAATTCCATTTGACATAAATACGAGCAGAAGTGCATTACTTGGAAAAGCACCACAGTGGCTCCTGTCACACTTTCTCCAGTAGCTCCTGATAAGATGATGTGAAATCACATTAATAAGGCACAAATTACTTATCACATACACATATGTGCACAAGATTAAACAAGCAACTCTGAAGTTCCAAGCATTTCATTCCTTTTGCTGAAAAAAAAGCTATAAAAAAGAAAAAAAGGCTATAAAAATTAAACAAATTGTCAAGTCTACTTTTTGAAGGCGAAATAGCATCTGGAAAAATAAAGATGCTAAATATTTTCTTAAAATTAGCTCCTAGTGGTGTACTATATGCCTGTACTTTAAAAACTAAATAATCTGGGGGAGAAGCTAGGTCAAAGTTACTGTTTGGAAGAGAATAACTTAGATAAAATTAGTGCTTTATTTTCATTTAACTTACACGTGTATGTGAGGAACGGACAGTTTTCTCGTGTGAAACACTCACCTGCTAAGCTGCCCAGCGTCAGCTTCCGGCGCCCCATCCGCTCAACGAGCCAGACTCCCACCAGGGTGAAGAGGAAGTTGATGAAGGCGGTGAGGGCGGCCAGCCAGATGGCGAGCCTGTCGTCCTCAACGCCCGACATCTGCAGGATGGTCGCGCTGTAGTACCTGAAACGCAGCAACAAAACCACAGGTTTGAACCTGGCTCGTGCTGGAGTTTCTGATTTGAGATCCAAATGCCAAGGAGGCCAATGGGCTCCTGGCTGCATCAGGAGGATGTTGCCAGCAGGACAAGAGAGGGGATCCTGCCCCTCTGCTCAGCTCTGGGGAGGCCGCACCTGGAGCATTGGGGGCAGCTCTGGGCTCCCCAGGACAAGAGGGACGTGGAGCTTCTAGAGAGGGTCCAGCGGAGAGCGACAGAGATGAGGAAGGGACTGGAGCATCTCTCGTATGAGGAAAGACTGAGTGAGCTGGGCCTGTTTTCCCTGGAGAAGAGAAGGGTGAGAGGGGATCTGATCAATATGTCTAAGTACCTGAAGGGGCAATGTAGGGAGGAWGGGGCCAAGCTCTTCTCAGTGGTGGCCAGTGACAGGACAAGGGGCAATGGGTGCAAGTTGAAACCCAGGCAGCTCCATGTGCATGTGAGGAAGAACTTGTTTGGTGTGAGGGTGCCMGAGCCCTGGCCCAGGCTGCCCAGGGAGGCTGTGGAGTCTCCTTCTCTGGAGATCTTCCAAAGGYGCCTGGATGCCGCCCTGTKYCCCGTGCTCYGGGTGTCCCTGCTGGAGCAGGGGCTTGGACTGGATGAGCTCTAGGGGTCCCTTCCAACCTCAACCATTCTGTGATTCTGTGGTTCTTAACAAATATCCTATTTGACCTGCTGCATAACAAGGCCATGGACCAAGACCCAATTACCCTGGGAAATCTGGCATAGCCAAAAGAAAGCTTGTGCTTGCCTCAAGTTTTGACTGGAGAACATCAAGAGATAAACTGCCATTCCCTTGGCTGTTTGCTTTTTCGATGGTCAATCATGATCTGCTTGAAAAAGGGTTCACTTTTTTAATTTAAATTAATCTGCTTTTGAAGCTAGCCATTGCTGAGTGTTCTGGCTTTTTCTGCCAAAACAAGCAGGATKTTAGCATTCCCTATATTCTAAGGAAAGATATTTCAAAAATCAAACATGTTTTCACTCCAGTTAAAGGTCATATGCAGCTAATCCATGGCATAAAATACATTGCAACTGACACTCGTACCTCCTGGTTTTAGKTTTTTCTGGTTTTATGTTACTGTTACTGAAGGGTCTGAAACTGGTGCTCCTGCATTAGCTTCCCAGCTAGAACGGGAGCGCTTGAAAACGGGTCAGCAGCACCTTGTGGGTATGCGAGAATTCCTTTAAAAAGGAATTCTATTCCTTTTTAAAGCAAATTACTCAGCAAAGTAAATCGTCAGCTAGCAGCAATGCACAGAGTCCTGATTCTAAACAGTTTTATGAAGAAATCTCTCAGAATCATGCAGACGTCGCGGATACACAAAACGAGGTGTTTTCTGTCCCCAGCACCCCTGMAGCTGCTCGCTGACCTCCCCGGCCAGACAGGCTGAGCTCGAAACTCACCGTTCACCCGGCATGAACAGCGCGGTTCACCTCTATGGAAAACAAACGGGGAAACTGGGGCTCTGCAAACCCAAACAACAGGCTATCGAAGCCTGCGTGTTGCACAGTAAAGGCTGTCATTGTGTAGCAACTGAATTTCAAAAATTAGAAAAGAAAGAAAAGGCAWTTGTATGTCTTATTAGAACTGCTGAACCTAATTGCTTAAGTCCTCATATTTCAGTATTCCCATTTTTAATGCCAATCTGGGCAGCCCTAGCTGCCTATTAAATGTAGCAGGMTGATAGGTCGTTTTAATTTCTTCCTGACAAGAAATGTGGCAGGAAAAGGTCAAGATATGACATTATACAACTGCTCTGAGTCCTGAAGCCACCAGAAGGAATGCAGTGTGAGTGTCCAAGTTGTGAAGTCCTAGTCCTAAAATGTAAAGAAAATGAAAAAAATGATATGTGTATCTGTGCTTTTTAAGCAGCTGCTTTAAGCACAAAGCTACACAAAATGACCGAGTCAGATAAATATTAAAATATGTTGATGTTGATCATTTCTGAAGGGATGACAGTTAGGAAGCTCTTCTATCAGGAGATGCTGCACATGAAAAAACACTTAAACATTTCCACAGTGAAGAGTTCTCAGACCAATCTTTGTACTGCATGCACATACTGAAAATGTCATTTATTTCTGAACAAATGACCCCCCTCATGACTTTTCCCTCTCTTCTCCTTTATGGAATCAATATTTTTTAAAGTTACACTTATTAATACTGAAGGAAAGGAGATTACTTCCCTTCTAGAAAGTGTCCAGCCAATTTCAAATGCCTGAGACTTTCCAGGTTAGCTCATTCCATAGCAGACAAGGAGTCTCATTCCAGCCTTTTTAGCTTTCCATCAGAAAATGACTGTCAAAGAGCTGCCGAGTTGTCCCCATCCTAATGCTGATTGTCCCCATCCTCCAGGAGGGGCTGCTCCAGCCCATCTGTAATGTCAAGCCTGCTCTGACAAACGACGTCTAATGATGTCCCTGTCTAACAATATCTGCTTTTTCAGGTATCAGCTTTTTTAGGTAGAATTTTTAATTCTAGTAAAATGAATGAATTTGAATAATTCAAAAACATTTTTTCAACATTTTAAATATTTACTTTTCAGTTCTGYTTTTAAGAAAATAACAGCAGACTACTCTGGCACTGAAGCACAAGGGCTTGTTGCAGTTTTCTGGCGTGGTACTTCGGAAATCAGTGTCCAACCACTCGGACCACTCAGTCCAAGAACAGTCTCTTGAGATAACGAATCTATTATTTTTTACCAGCTAAGGCCAAATGAAATGATAAGCAGTACAGTCATACAGAAATGAAGGATTAAACACTGAAGAAACCCGATGATCAGACAAATGGCAACGGGCACAACCTGAAACCCATGTGCAGAGGGCAGTTCTCTCTGAACATGAGGACAAACAAGTGTCCTGGGAGGGGACTGAGCCCTGGCACAGGTTGCCCAGGGAGGCTCTGGAGTCTCCTTCCATGGWGACATCCCAAAGCCGCTGGACACAATCCTGGCCACTGTGTTTTGGACACCCTTGCTTGAGCGGGACTAGAAGATCTGAGATCTGCAGATGCCCTTTCCAACCTCAACTGTTCTGTCAAATAAGTAGCATTAACATCAACAGCAGCACTGATATTATAAAACACCTGAGCAGAGATCGACTTCTCAATGGGAATTGCCTTTGCCAGACAGAGCGTTTTCTGATGCTGAAGTTCCATTAGTTATAGATAATGAAAATGAAAAATCACAGAAGGGATAAAATCTAACCTCGTATTTGGCATTAGACATATAATAAAGCTGATGACAAAAGCTGTAAAAAACAYCCCATCACTGTGATTCAGCATCAGTGCTGGGACTGCAGCATCAGTCAGTTTACAGCTCTTGGACTCCTTAAAAAATTAATTTCCCCTTGGTCTTCGCTGTGCAGCAGATCAATGGTTCCTTTTTGTTTACATAGACAAACTAAGAAAAATATTATCTCCTTGTTTCTTTATCAAAATGTGATATACAGCTACCCTACGTTATGAAACACTCCTCTCAATCATTAAAATATTTGCTTTATGAAAGCAAGCAATATTTTTTATGCTGTACAACTTTTAAGGAACAAAGTAACTAGTCTGGAAGGGACTTTTTTGATCATCTAACTCCCTGAACTCACATGTAACCATCTTATAATAATCACTTGTAACAAAAGAAAATAGTTCCATCTTAAAATGAATTGTTTCCTGTCCACAATAAATCCAAATAAAGGTGGTTCAAGGCTCCCCAAATTTGCAGTGATGAGAATTTTCTTCTAATTGACAACCAAAATTTATTCATGGCAAGGTCACATACACATTCTTTCATGAAGATTGTGTCAAGATCATCATAAAACTTCAACGGTTCTTCTACTTCTCTGGGGGTTTCTATCTTTGATTTCATTTTAAAGAGCAATTATAATTTCTCGAACAGCTTTCTCATGGGTTAAAAGAGCTTCGATCATGACATATACAGCCTGTAAAAATATTTAAGTCACTAAACTTTGAACCAGCAGTTATTGAGCTGAAAGGAACCAGTCCAGTGTCCCTCAAGAAGACCACGCGGGGAAAGGCAGGGCACATGCACCCAGCCTCACTGCTTGGAAGCCTTCCTCAAGGTCGCAGCTCTCCTCTGATGCAACTTCATTGTAACCTTTCACTCACCTTTCCAATTTATCCCCATTTTGAAAACTATGTAGGTATTTTATTGCTTGAAATCACCTAATCTGATCGTTTTCCCCTTCAGCATATTCACTGGCTCCCTTCAGTTCTGGGTATGTATCTCACAACCTGCAGCTGTGCCATGTTGCAGCCCTACGGCGCCCAAACGAACACGAGGAAGTTGAACTCTGCACAATGTTGGGTTCTTCTAAACACTAAGGGCTACTGTGTCTCATAAATAATGTGTAACCCTGGTTTGATCTTATTTATTGTCATCGTCAAAAGGAAAAAACCCGAAGGATTACACATGCAATTTTACCGAATTCTGCTCATTTC
>NW_020455688.1:1373130-1381606 GCF_003342845.1 Nothoprocta perdicaria
TAGCCTGGATACTGAGTTTTTATTGCCTCCATCCCTGTGCTATCTCACCTGAAATCAATTACATGTGCCCAAAAGTCATGAAGCAAATTACACAATTCTCGGGCAATTAGAGAACAAAGGGTTTCCGGGGGTGTTAAGCAGAGTGTTTTCCTGTTAGGAAGATTTACTACACGTAAATTAGAATAAAGACAGAGTGCTGGGATTTCCCATGGTGTTTCTGCTCTGCCGTATCAGATATATGCTTAAGCAGTAACAGTATTTCACAATGATGAAACAGGAAAACTTAAAATGCAGGGAAAAAAAGCTTCATTTTACAGTAGGATTTTCTTTCCTCTGAGCTCTGAGATTATTCTATACCATAAAAGATCTGATCTCCCTTGCATCAGAAAGCAAGCTCCTTCTGCCCTTGCATTACCTTATGTTCCCACTGCAAGGGGCGTCCTGCTGATCCCGGTGGCAGGGCTACCTGACCGGCAAGATTACTGCAGTGTCAGTTCACMGTCAGTGTGAACGCACAGGCAGGATCTCTGTGAGAATAAGCAGGGCATTTTCTGACCTGCAACATAGTTACAAATTACACTGACAACATCATCAAGACCTCAAACAACTAAAAAATGCCAGCTACAGCATGGCTGGAGGAGAAAATTATGTCAGTTTTGAGAAGTATGTTATGTCAGATGCCTACATGGTCTTTGAATGAACACATTCTTTGATCTACGTTTACTGGGCATACATTTTAAATAATTTCCTCTTGTGTTAATACAAAGATAAAAATCAAGAGTGTACTAATGAAGTTTCAATAATATATTAAATGATTGAGCATGTCTTTGATCTGTCTCTTCTGACCACACCTCTTTACAAGTTAAATGACGATGATTTAACTATAGCAACATGTATTGCTTTGCTCCAAATTTCTTGTGATTTTGATGTAAACTGCTCTGCATTTGTGCTCCCTTAATAATTACTAAATAAGATGACAAATTAGATAGATGGTTAATGGCAACCTTGGCTACGGTGACCATRGAAAGGTCGAGTTTGAGATGCTGAGGAAAGTGGGGAAGGCAAGAAGCAGAATGAAGACCCTGGACTTCAGGATAGAAGACMAGGACTTGCCCAGGAAGCCGCTGTGAAGGACAGAAGAGCCCSAGGAAGATGCCTGGTCTTGAAGGCCTCTCTTTCCAGAACACAAGAACAATCCACCACAACGGGCAAGAAAACGAGATTTGTAACTTTGCTAGAATCCTTCTAGAACAAATGCATTTTCCAGCACTTTAATAGTCTTGGAAAATCAGTTATTTTTTCCAATAAAACTATCTGGTTGCTTTACAGCTTGATTCGACTTTGTCAAATCAACACATTGTGTCTGATTTATCCCACTTTCCCATTATCTCCTTAGTGAAAGTTCTTTCAGTACTTCCAGTTGGTTCTCCTTTGTTTGCTTGTACACCTCACTCTGCGTTCAAYTCTTATTTTATTTTAAATTTTGCAATCTCTTCAAACAATTGCTGTCCTTTTGCTCTAAATTTCCGCACTCTGTGCCGCACTGTCCCACATGACAAATATGCTTTTAAAAACCAAGACTACAAGTAAGTTTAATTAGGCTCAAGGCAAATGACAAAATTTCCCCTTTTCCCACCATTTAGCGAAACAATTCTACAACTGCTAGTACTTTTATGCCAACAATAAAGCTTAGAGTTAAATATACAATATTCTCTTTTTCTGTTAAATTATGTATTATCCATTACTGAGCTGGAGAAAAAAACATCCCTTTCAAGATTCCTAGTGTATGTCACAGTTATAGTTACTTTTTTTGGGGGAACAACAGCAAGTAGGTAGAATTCAATAAAACATAAGCATAAAAGATGTCAAAATGTCAAATTGTCTCAAAGAAGAAAAAAGTATTTAAAGTTATGAGGAATGAAAAACCTRTCAGTAACTGACTACAAAGTCATTGTGTTCATAAGATAAATTGCATTTTATACGGAAATTCTGTTCACGCATATCTCATCACTCAGCCACAGTGAGGCAGGAAAAACAAATGGCAGTTTACACAWGATTCATTTATAACAAACTTCAGGGCATTATCTTTATGAAATATTTCAATGGTATAAAATTCCCTGAGTTTTACTATGCAGCCAAAGGTATTTCTCTTAGAAGAAGTACTTTTACAAGAGAAATTAATCTACTACTTTGAATATGCTATAAGAAAAAAAAAAAAGCAAAAAACATATCAGAAAGGAAGGCCTAGGCTAATTTTGTCTTTCTCATTGTTTCTGTTACATCAGCATGTTTTTAATCACCAGTATTTGTGCAATGCTTGTATTTCTGCAATGTCTAAGCGAACTCACCTTAGTTTATATCCACAGATTTCATCTGGTAGGTGTTTTTGAATGATTATACAGTGAATATTTATCATTTCTTAGAACATGTCATAGAACAGGTTAAAATGAAATTGCAATAGAAGTTTTCTTCTGATAAACTACCAGAATAATTACGTGTAAAAACTCAAGTGAGAATAAGRGTGAAATTTTATTATCAGAAGCCTCGTGGAGCTCTCCAGGGAAAATCAGTCTTCCCGGTAACTTCAATTTAAGTCATTCCATACCTGAGGTTTGCTTGAAAATGTCACACTGAACAGAAATTTACATTTGAGAATTCCCATAAGAGGTATCTAGACAACTTAGGGGCATACAAAAATTTKAATGGAAATATTTTAATGATAAGACTGAGGCAGCAGTTACAGGGCAAGAGGAACCACTTTTCAGACAAAGCCAACTCTCCTCCTCAAAGACCGTTCTGGAAATATCACATCCAGACCTGACCTGGCAGGTGGGAAGACACCTGCTTGCACAATATGCAAGACAGAGGATTTACTGCTTCAAAACATCCTGCTTCAGACAGCTGGGGACTGCAAACACACATCCTTATTGGCCTGCTAAGACAGACTCTAAAAGCAGCACTGGAATAGAAACTCTTTTCTTCTAAAACTGCTGTGATMAATTAATCCAATAGAGATACAAATCTGCCAAAAGAGATGCATATAGATGCTATGTCTATGAAAGCTTCCCTGACACAGAGGAAATCATCTTGCCTGAGGACACTCACTCCCAAATCGCTAACAGTGACAGGGAGAAAAAGCAGCGGGTGAAGGGAGAACAGGCAGCTGCAGTTCCCTGAGCACACCCACYGATCAAACTTTCACAGGGCAAGCCACAACTAAAGGGACTTCACCAGCAATGCTGTTCAGGGCTTCCTTTTTGAGGGAAAGATCCAGAACAGATCTAGTCCACACATGTGTTGGCCTAAGTGTTCTGACCTTTTTGCACTGACTGCCATGGGCCTATACCCAAATTGGGTCACTTCCTCCGTAAGGCCCATGATGTTCGCAGCCACTACGATGGTGCCACTACGTACTTTATTCATCAGACATGAACCCTACAGACTCACTGCACAACTGAGGACACCGTACTTCAACTTCTCACTAGTCCATTGTGGGGGKTTTATTTCATTTTATTTTTAAAGGTCAGGCAGAGCTGTATTTGTCAGCAGTTGCCTTTGTGAATGACTGGCAGGATGATGCTGGGTTTGTTCTGCTCCTTCCCACTCAGAGCTGGGAGGCTCTGCGGGGAGCAAGGCAGGTCCTCTGCATTCCCAGCCTCCATTTCCTCAGAGCCCAACTTCTGTGACTTTGCAGTGCTGGACAAGAAATGAAAAAGAGAAATCAACTGGGAGATAACTTATCAGGCTCACATAGGACTAACTAAAGTGACTAATTGTCYAGGAAAAAAAAATTAAAAAGGCAACATGTATTTTATAGCATGTATGTACAGCATGCAGAGCTGGGTCTCATTTGGAAACCACGAGGCCTCCATCAGGCCTACGGCTCCCCTGTGCTCTGGAGACCGACACGGCAACGAGCAGATCGTTGGAGCACTGGGAAGACCATGGCCCTGCTTTTTGCAATTGCAAGTACAATTAGCACTGCCTGGCAAACAACATTCTCAGGGTGATACAGTACAAAAATGGACAATATTTCTCCCAAGACAACATGCCAGAAACACTATGACAGAAGCAGTCATTACCAAAACTGAACTCCCAAATCTAATACTTSACAATCGTGTTTGTTGTTCATTTAACATTGTGATACAATATATCTGTGATACAGGTATTGTTTATGAAATTAAGCGTTTATGAAATTAAGGTGCATTCTGATGACTAACATATGCTCAGATACCAAACTGAGGCAGCAGTTGTCAGCCTACCTGTGTTGGCAAAAGCCAGGTGAAATTTAACCTTTTTCTCACAAAGAACTTCAAATCTCTAATTTTCTTATTGCAAGAGGTGCCATATATTATCAGTAAAGCTCCTTGCAATAAACTAAAAGGCTTATCTACCTTAAAAAGAAATAAAGCTCAAAGATWCTTTTTATTAGAGAAAGAAGGTAGTTAAGGCCAGGAGAGAAGGTGCTGCCTGTGCCCAGACACTTTGGTAGTGCAGAACTGTGGCCTCCTACAGTGCTACCATGTCCCATGGAGGGAAAGTTGGATGAAGAAAGCACTGGTGGCCCTTATGGGGAAGGAGAAAAGGAGGATGCAGAATATTAGATTAATTGCTGGGGAAAAAATCATCAAGAAAGAACTGCCAGCAAAATTATACCGCCAGAAGCAGAACATGGCAAACCTCTTYGCTGAAGGCTGACTGCTCTGCTGGAACCTCTCTGCCTCGGCCACAGGACAGGACTCGGTGTGTGAAGGGCTGACCAACACYGAGCAACCCGCTGACCTCTCCCATAGCACTGGTAATCTAAATCCCAGGCAAAGGCCCAAATGGCTGCTCTGAGGTGGGAGGATAAGCGGAAAGTAGCGGAATCACCGATCACAAGGTTGGTGTGTCACCAACACCACAGGACTCTGCTGCTCACGGGGGCTTTGCTTTGGGAGGGCTGCCTTTGGGGGCTTCTGAAGATTCATATTTGCTTGGAAATCCTGATTCAGAATTGCTACTCTGCACTGCTGTGGAGAGGAAACTACAGCAGGTAACAGGCAAAACTGTCTAGGCTGAGAAAATGGAAAACAGGTAGAGCAGAGAGGTAGAGCTCAAGAGGCCATTCTTCACCACGTACACTGCAGAAGCTGTCCAGTTCAGAGCAGGTGAAAACCTGAATCATCCTGGCGTCACCAGGGAAAGGGGGCACCAATTCTCAGTGGTTGAACAGCATTTTTTTAATCAGAAATACTTCTGAATGAAGCTTTGTCCTTGAATGCTGAGGATGTGGGCAGCCCCTGAAGGTTAAGGCTGACACACTGCTGTTCCTTTAGACCACTTGCTGCCTCTCACCAGACTTGGTACTGCTGTTTCTAGAGTCAAACCTGAAGCCAGCTGCCTTTTATTCCTTAATTCATGGGGCTCTCAGATCTCTGAGTGATTTAGCGGCATGCGTTTGATGAGAATTAACTGTTGAGCTGGGAGTTGTCAACCTTTATTGCAGACATAAGGAGAATTCCATATAGAGGGAGACGGGGGAAAATCAGACCTTAGTTTTGAGAAGAACCAGGAGTGTATGACACACACGGTTTCTGAATAAGGAATACTAACTGAATGTTAACTTTGGCTAGTTTTACTCTGACATAGAGGTGCAGAGAAAAAGAAATTGGGGCAATGCACCCAAACAGATGAAAAATAATCTCCAATAACACTTAACTGGTAGACGTGCCTATCTAGATACCAAATCCACTAATTCACAGCATCTGAATAGCAGCATGCAAATCAGAACTGACAGTGCCCTTCAGCATTTACCCTCTTTTCTGTGMTCTGCACAGGTATCTGCAGAAATGCAGAAGGAAAAACATTCCTCAAAGTCCCTGTCACAAGAACATGGAATGAATTGCCACATAACTCACAGAAACAGCAATTTACGTGGTTGGGTCAGTAACAGTCGATCAACACTAGTTGATATATTGCCCTTCATGGCAGGAAGATAAGAAATCAAGCCTTCCTTAGGGCTCCTAGGGCTTCTGATGCCACCAGGTGAGGTGGTGTCTTCTTGAGCACCGGCTGTGCTCTCCCCATTGAATCAGTCTCCAAGCAGGGACGGGGAGTGTGGGCGTGAGGGGCTGCAGGGTCAAGACTCATCAGCAGTGATGTAGAGAGAACTGCTTGCTGTGATCTTCTACCACCACGGGGAAATACTGCTTTCCACTCTTCTCCAACAGCTAATAAGTCTGGGAAGCCCTCTTGGTCGTCAGTACTCTGTCCCTGATGTCCTCAATGAATACCACTAAAAATCATCCTACCTTGGCTCAAATCTACAGCGGTACCAAAGACTCCTGGGTTCACCATGTCTGTACTTKATGGATAAACTGTATTTGCAAACACTGTGTGCAGCTAAGCGCACAAATATCTTTAACAGCATCAACAATATGTAAGGTGGGAATTTGTTTTATAATCAGTTTGTGCTGCTCTCTTAACCTAAAATCTTCTGTGAATATAAATCTCTTTGTTTTTTCTTAAAATCTTCTTGAATTTTCTTAAAATCTCTAGAACTCTCCAAAGATGACAGAAGCCTGCGGGCTCAGATATCTGATTTACATAATTGTGCATACAAAAGAACCAACCCAATTCTAACAGTTATCCACTGAGTTATAACAAACACAAATGATAATTAATTACACATGTAATATAATCAGGTATTGCTATTTTGAGAAGAACTGAGATGACTCGATCTCATCAAAACCGCACAGCACTGTAGGTGTCTAAGCAGAGGTGAGGACAAATTGGTGAGGGGCCTGTTCATACAAATGCAAACATGTAGTGAAAAACTCACTGTAGTAATAAGGGGCAGCAGACTCTGTGCTACACATTTATCTGCTTTATTACGGACAGAAACTATTCTAAGCTTTGCATTTTGTTCCTGTCTTCCCCCTTCTCCTCCTTTCTCCTTATACTTCCAACTTCACCTTGGGAAAGAATTCCTTTGTAGCATGGTTTCTGTCTGGCCTAAAAGCCACTCACTTCCAGGAATCCATTTTCCTGTGTTTAAACAACTCAGAAAACAATACATGTAGGATTATACCACACAGCACTACGCTTATGCTGACTTTCATGACAATATGAAAAAGCTTATTTAAAATCTGTCCTCTAATTATTTTGGCATGGGAAATAGTCAATACCTTGAATCTTCTAGAAACCTGGCTGACATATTAGAGCAGCCAAGCCATGTCACAGTGCTTTGGCCTACCGTTAATTAGTCTAATGAACATTGTAGCCCCACTAGAGAGGATGAAGTTGTGACTCAGAGCACCAGATGTGGTTCTGCTGTGCAGGCTCTGGGGAGCTCCTGTGACAGCAACAGTCATTCTGAAGAGCAGCACCACAGAGGAAGAAATTTCTGCCATGAAGGAAGAAATTAGTCCTTGAATGGCAGTTAATTTGTTCCAGACAAAGATTTTTGCTGTTAGGAAAGGAAAATGTCTTTTATGAAACCATGATAAATCCCCGAACAAGTAAATCACTTCAGCTCTACTGAGAATGTCTTGTTTAGACAGATACTGCAAATATCAGCTGCTCATAAGCTCTTTATAAGCATATTTAGATACAGTGAAGAGTAATAAGCTAATGCACAGAACCTAATAACACACATGTACACCATTAAGAGTATGAAAATGTGGATGTCAAGCTTACACCCTGTAAGCAGCAGGCATGGAATCAGTGAGAGATTTTGCTGATAACACGAGTCAAGAGATGAAAACATGAGGCACAGATCAACTTAGATCCTGTCCCAGAAGATGAAAGAGGGACCTTAGAAACATCCAGGCTGATGATGGTCATGTTAAAGCAGCCCCCAAAACAGTTTTGCACATTCAGGACCCTAAAAGAGACTCATGGAGACCTACAGCTTTTCAGAGACTCACCTGCAGGGTCTGCCAAGCTCAGATGAGATTCATGACTGAGGCAGAGAGGTACTAACTTGGTATCCTGCCCGTGGCTGAATACCACAGGACACTAAAAAGCATCAGTAAAGAGAAGGGCAATAAACTGAGTTATGGAAAGTGCTTACAGCTGCCCACAAGCATATGTTACAGTGCARGGTATCTAAGTCTTTCTCAGAAGACTGGAGGCTTGACACCATAGTCTTTGCAGGAATCTACTGATTTAATTTTTCAATTTATGCAAATAACTGAGAAGTCCTAAATTCTGTGGGAATCCATCATGGTTGGCAGAACAAGAGCTAATAAGTCACTCTCCATTCTTACATGCATCAGAAAAATGCATCGTGTCTTTTATTTTAACTTTGAATAAATGAATTTACTGATTATATCACAACCTGAAAGAATAACCAAAAAAAAAAAATCTGATTCTCGAGTATTAAGAATACTGAAAAATCTCTCATTTTGAAACATGAAAAAGTGACATCACCAGCAAACATAATATACAGYTCTCATCCTCATTAAGATCCCCTTTGTTTCCCTTCTGTTTG
>NW_020455688.1:1381794-1445542 GCF_003342845.1 Nothoprocta perdicaria
TTTGTCTCACCTCCCATGAGGTAGGTCATAGAAAACCAGAGGGAAAGGCAGGACCTGCCTAAGGTTGAAAACACTAAGCTAAAGCCTCACAAAGTTTCACTGCTCCGAATGTTCTCATCTGTGTTCCCAGTAGGAAAACACACGGCAGAAATAATACATCAAGTAAACAGAAGTGGGGAAAAGGATCCCAAGCTGTCTTAGCAGGTTATTTTTGTTGTGGTTTTGTAAGGCTTTTCCCTCCTTTCTTTTAGAGGATCTGCCACTCATTATTCTGTCAAAATTTCAAGTTTAATTGAAGGAAGGGGTTTTCAGAAAAACAGGAATTTGAATCAGCAATTTGGCATGACTTCTAGCAAATTCTGCTTTCTCCTTATAAAACGTAGAAAATAATTCCCTTATACTGTAAACTGCATATGGGTCAACTGATAAYGTAGTTTCACAAATCTTTATATTTCTAGGATGTCTGTAAAGCATGTCATCTTGGGAGGGTACAATGTGCAAATGACTATTTAAAAAAAAAGAAATAAAATATCACTAAAAAATCCACAGGTTTTGTTCTTCAATGAAAACTGGAAATCACTAAAAGACATTTTATTACCTCACCTAGAAATGCTGGTAGTTGGCAGGTGTGGGGGGGTGTAAAACCCAAAACATACAATAGTTTTAAGCTGTTATAAGTTTCTCACCTAACTAGATTCCAATTGTACCTCCCCAGATTTCCCTTTAGCTGTGATAACATGGGAAAAAACTATAGGAAATAGCCAGAGACCAGAGTGAGGAACATCCCRTCTCGGCACAGCGAGGACTTTGTCCAGCTCTACTTAGTTTCTGTGTCCCACACCACCTGCACTGGCACTTTGCTGCATCTCAGCCACTCTTGCCCATTTAATACCCTCCTCCTTGCTGCACTTACCCACCACATTCCTACTGCCCACAAGGAGAAATTAAGAGGCTCTTTGCTGCTATCTTATTTTTACTCTCYATGTGGCAACTGTGTTCCCTACGGCACCTTATCCCTTTTGGCCATAGCAGTCTTTGTATTTGCAAACTGTGCACAGTAACAAAGTCTCAAAGCGCCTTTAGACGTTGCCATGTTTTATTTATGCATCATTTCTGTTTTCATTTTAGGTGATTTTTTTGCATGTTCTGTAACCTTTCATTTTTTTTCCCATTTCTCTCCATCTCTGTTGCCTGAGAGAGCCTGACCAGCCTGCATTGGCTTAACTCATGTTGACAGACTCCAAAGAATCCAATTTACAGAACTGATTCCTATACCCTTGAAGTAAAGGTGAATAAACAGACCTAAAGGGCATCATACCACATACTCTATGTTTGAATGAGAGCAGTAATATAGTTCACCAAGGCTTCCATGTTGCTGCATTGGGCAGCATCTAATGAAGTAACCTTTGGTAGTTTCATTTGGTGCCTTCTCAGGATGCTTTGTATTGTGAGCTTTGAATTGCTCAYGTTTCTATATTCCTTCTTTTGTATTAATGAGTACTTACCATTTTAGGGCTAACAATAKGGTCCAACTTTTAAAGAATACACATCTGCTACGTTTTCACAGGTGAGCAAACCTACCAGGTAAATAAAATCCACTCCCCTTACACTTCTGCTATAAATTACAGAATTAAATTCAGCTGTAAAAAAAAAGAATTAAGTTAAATTCRTTTCCTGGCAAGTTTTCAAAGCCACTAATGAAATACTTGATTGAGGAACAGTCCTTGCTAGAGATAATGAAAATATACAGATTAACAAGATTATGCCTACTAAATATTAACAGTTTTTCCAAATGAAGATACTACAAAGGCTTTGTGTTAGCAACATTCAACAGCAGACTTGAAAGTGACTTCCTTCTGCAAAAATATCTGCACTGAAAATATTAAAATTTATGAGAGAAATACAGCTTGGGTTGTTTGTGGGTGTGTTTTATTTTAAGGATTAGTCAATACTTAGAACCACTCCTTTTAATAATTTATTTTCCAAAATGTTGCAGAAAGAAGACAACTACCAGACACGGCCACTAGCAGACGGCAGAGAGTCCTAGGGTGCTGCTGCCATCACGCAAGGCTAATTCACATGTGTTAATGCGGCTTAAGTGTGTATTTTTTTATGTAGCAACCTAAGAGAAAGTCTGCAATGTAAAAAAGGGAAAATACTGCATATAGCGATTCTTAAAACCATGAAGATATGGAGGGTCCAGCTTTGGAGGGAAAAAAATGAGTGGGGGAGGAGATTCAGCATCAGTGGCCTGAGTAGGAGACTAAATCTGCAATATTTTCAAGACAGAATTAGAAGCTCGAATTAACCAGCAAATTCAACACCTGAAACACCTCATACCTGAGCTGCTGACCTGGCTTCCTCTGCAGTATAGGAAGGCTTTTGTAGTTTATTTTTAAGCCTTAAAAAACATTATTAAGACAAACATCATCTCAAGATCCTCTAATGCACTCGGGATTTTCACTTCATTTAGGTTTTGGGTAATCTTGGGTGATCTTGATTCTGTTTTTACAGTCTTCAATAATACTTCTTTTCAAAAATTATTAGGACAGAGGTGACATAAAAATTTCAGGTAAAGAAATTATGAAACAGATGATGTAGCACTTCTGCCTTGTAGTTTATGCCCACTACTTGCAGTTCACAAACAACAGCATGATGAAGGCAGTGTCTATTGCAGTAACAAAGCAATTAGAAATGATGAATATTTCCAACTTCCCCTAAGAGAAGACTCAGCCTAATATTTCTAAGAACTAGACTCTGTTCCTGTAATCACTCTAAATTTTACCTTTCTCAATTCATTCCCATTACTTGTGCTACGTAACATCTTGAATTACTTCCCACATCTTTGGGGTATTCATCCTTTCAAACTTTTATATCAAAATTACCTGCTCTTTTTGCTGAGGACATGGATCTGTTTTCCAAAGCTATCTTCCCAAAACTTTGGCTAGTTGGTCTAGACAAAACAAGCAGTTTCTTAAATACAATAAACATTTCACAGCTTTACTCTAGCTAGCAACTGTTGGGTTTGCACCCTCCCTTTTTGCCCTTTCTGAGTATTATTTTTTCTTCTCTTTTCTATTTCAAGCTTTCGATCAGAATACCGACACAAAAGAGAATCAGCCTTTGCACTTTACCCAAACAGCTTTACCCCTCGCTAGTATTCTAAATACTCTCTCAAAAATGTCTAAAATGATAAATTACAGCCTTTAGAGCAAAAACATGGATGAAATATTTACGCTGCCAAGATGTAAACACAGTTATGAATATTGYCCAAGATTTGGTAGAGTGCCTCCAGCATTGGAGATACACAATACAAGAAGATTTAAGAAAATCTTTCACTTGATAAATAGAACTTTGGACGCACAAGTCATCTGTGAAACACAGCTAATGATATGTAATTTTTTGCAATACCATGACAACCTTGCAAATTTTCAAATTTCCTGAACTGCCTTCTTGAAGCAGATCTTCTAGGTTGTGTTTTCRATTTCTCTAGAAATCAAGCACTCCTCTACTTATCAATTACGTTACTTAGGATACTCCCCAGTTTAACACTCTCAACTAGTTTCATCATATTATTAAGACTCGAATAAAGGGCATCTGCTAGTGTTCGGTGTCTCTACCTGCTGGATTACATTCCAGTACATCCCCACAGGTCTGGCTGCATGTGCTGTTTCCAAGCTGATATTCAGGCACTTTTAATCCCTCACAAAGCCTCAATCTTCAGATAATTCCGCTAGATAAACAAGAAGAGCAAAGAGAAGGAAAAAAAACAGCCTTGAACATCCTCAGCCACCTCATCTTTCTGATTTGTAACTGAGAAGTACACAAAACCCCACAGCGGTCCCTACCTTCACTCCTAGGGTCTCTTCCCCTATGTAGAGGGCCACAGAGCAGGCACGTGTCTCCCTCACACATGGGGTCGCCCCCACATCCCCCTTCTCCAACATCCTCCTACTCACAAGATCCATCTTTCCGCGTCTTTACTGCACTCAGCCCAACGCAAAGGACAAGCGAAGTCTGGGACCTCTGAGCTCTTCCCTCCTCCTTGTTCCTCGTGGAAGTAGAGCTGAACCTCAAAGCACCCAAGAGAGAGGAGAGGCAGAGGAGGGAGCTGGGATCCAGAGCAGAATTCCTCCGCCTCAGCTTTGCTAACCCTCTGCAGGTCGAACCATGTATTCCTGCCAATCCCCACACACACAAACAGCAGGAGGGCTGCTCGAGTGTCATGCTGCAGACAGCTGAGTACTGCCTAATACCCACTTAAGCCACTAGAAGCGGTGTTCAAGCTCTGTAACTGCTGTACTATAGACCCAGCTTTCGAACCTACCACGAAATGTTCTTTGACATCATTAAACTTCCCTCTAATAGCTCTTAAAATTCATAAGTATCCTGGCTTCTTTCCAGCCTCAGTCCTCTGCCATGCATTTCTTTATTCCCTCATTTATATTCAGTACAACACTTGTCCACTTTTCATGTTAGTTGTTTTAATATTCCTAACTTTTCTTTAAAACCTCTATTTCTGCTTGTTACATAATCTCCTTTTGTCCTCCTCCTCCTTTCCCTCATTCAGGCCCTTTTTTCCCCCTCTCTCATTACTCTGAGCTTTTCTCCTCCTCTATAAAATACTTTCTTCCACTCCCCACTTCTTGCCAGCTGCAGACAGATCCTCGTTTTCATCATCTCTTTTTTTTTGTTSTTGTTCTTTTGTTTGTTTGCACTGATTAAAAAAAAAAACAAGGCTGTTATGACTTGAAAGTGTCTGTGGACCCAACCCAGGCACAGATTTATTTTACCTGTGAATTCACATAATCTTTTGGACTATCAGGTCACAAACATTAATGCCAATCCAAGCTGAGGCCAGAAGCTGCCTCTTTCACACCATACACCGCGTTTCAGTTACAGAAAGCTTTTCTAACACAATATGGAAATATAATAGCAAACAACTAAATCAGCATCACATCACGATTACTGCCTAACTGCAAGAGAAATTACTTGGGCTTTCATCAAGATCGCTTCTTGTAGAGTTTTATGAGAATCTGACTAATTAGGATGATGCAGCTGCCTCTTAAGCTTATCGAGAAAGGATGTGACAGATTTGAAGGCCAGAAGCCAGGGAGAGCTTGTTTGATTGGACACCCGCTAGCTCCGAGCCAGCTGGTCTCAGAAAGAGAAGAAGAAACCCTGGCCCAGGTCACACAAACCTTGTTTCAGGCCGGAGTGAGCACATGTGCAATGAAATAACACTGAGTTGCCTCCTGTAATGGCTAAATTACTGCTTAGTATTGAAGATAACTTAGGATTTTTCCAAGAGCTTTTTTCCCCCTGATTTGTTTTGACTGCATGGAGGCTGCACAGTATTGGGAGTGTTTTCAGGAGTCAGCGTCCTGCTGCGACTTSAGCATGTAGCTAAAACATTGATTTACACCATGTTTGTCATTTAACAATCAGAAACAGTCAAATCACAGGATCAGGGAATGGCTGAGGTTGGAAGGGACCTCTAAAGCTCATCTAGTCCAACCCCCTGCTCCAGCAGGGACACCCAGAGCGCGGGGCACAGGGCTGCATCCTTCGACATGCAAAATAAAAAAAGGTTGTGTTTGTTTGTTTAATAAGACTTCTAGAAGTAACTGATAGAGAAACTTAYCAGGAAATTTTATTTTAAAGAATGGTGGTTCTTCCTCCCTTGAATTTTAACTATGTGCCACTGTGGGCTTGAAAGTCTCTGCACACCGCAATGCAGCAGAAGTCTTGGGTGATCTGAACACCCAAGTTCTGAACCACCTGATTTGCAGTAACTGCTATCCTGGAATGTAACCTCCTTCCCATCCTGGAATGCAACCTCCTTCCCACTGTCCTTTTTGGTATCCTGTCAGAGGGATTTGTGACTCTAGGCTTGAAACCGGTTTCAAGGTGAGAAAATCCCCCCCATTGGTAAGAAATCAAACACCTGAATCCTTTCCAACTTGCTCGCATTCCCATCAGAGATGCTACTCTAAAACTGCACACAATTATCATTTATAAGTCAGTTAACCTGGAAAAACCTATGGTMAAAAGATTATTTTTTCCTACTTCAGATCCCGTATCTTACAGCATCAGCATCCTTATTCTCAGGACACAGACACACATCCAAAAAGGAAACAAAACAAGAGGTCACTGAGCTTTAGCCCTTTACTGACTAAATTTAGCATGCCTGAATCTGTTCGAAGAGTCACCGTCTCCTCGGCCTATTTTTACATTTTCTTTCTTATTTTTAGCAAGCAGAAGTTGCTCTGCATGCAGCTCTCAACTCTGCTGGCTTCCTACTCATGCCCAGAACTTCTGGGTGTCACATATATATTCAGCTGATTCAAATACAATACGGGACTCTGAGCATCAACCTGGATCACCTGCACGGACCAAGCTGTTCTCCAGGCATCCTGCAAGAGCACTTCTTTTGTTCTCCTTTTCCCATTCTCTATCCTACAAGAACTGTGATTAACCCAGCTGTCACTGGGGTCACTACTGATACTCCAGTTTTAACTTGAAAATATTCAGACCATGAACCCTTCAGGATCTGAATCTTCATTTTCTTTTCCTGTTCCTTCATTCATTTCTTTTAGTTTCTTTTCTTTTCACCTGCTTTTTAGGATAGACAGTGTGTGATTATTTTTAGWCTCCTGCAAAATTCCTGTATTATAATGCCTCTGTAATTCCACCTTTAACAGTGTGATTTTTTGACTAAAGAAGTAGTTTTTTTTAAGCAGAGCTGTTAGTTGGTGCATCATGCAGAAAAATATGGTAAGTGTTAAATAGTAATACAGTTATTTTCATTCTTCAAGAGGCATGGAGGTGCTGGAAGTCCACTGAAGGGCTATTAAGCTGCTGAAGGGTCTGGGCCATCTGTCACCTGAGGAGAGGCTGAGAGAGCTGGGACTCTGGAGCCTGGAGAAGAGGAGCCCGAGGGGGTCAGAATGAGTGTGTAGGAGGATCTGAAGGAGGGTGAAGAGAAGATGGGACCAGACTCTTCTCAGTGGTGCCTGATGATAGGATTAGAGGCAACAGGCACAAACTAAAACATGGGCTGTTCCTTGAGAACATGAGGAAAAACCTTCTCCACTGTGGGGGTGACAGAGCACAGGTGGCCCAGTGAGGCTGTGGAGGCTCCTTCCATGGAGATGTTCAAAGGGTGTCTGGATACAGTGCTGGGCAACTTGTTTGGGGTGATCCTGCTTGAGCAGGGAGGTTAGACCAGATGATCTTTGGAGATCCCTTCCAACCTCAACCATTCCATGATTCTGTGAATCCATATGTAAGCAAACCATCTTCTTGCTGGAGACAGAAGACAGTTCCTTATATTTCTGAAAGTTCCTTTCATAGGAAAGTCCTTATCTTGCAAAACCTGATAAATACAAATTCACTCAAATTGGATTACTAAAATATTGGATTTGCAAGCAGTTTACAAGTTAGTCCTTTAACAACAGTGCCTTCGTGTGTTTATTATAGGCATTTCTGTGTTTTAAAGCTAAGATTCAACTGTATTTTATAGCTGTAATTCTGTCCTCCTACGCAAACCCAGTTAGGTTAATTCCAACTATCTGCAGAGCACAGTAAGAGACTGGAAGTTTAAGATAAGCAAAGTCAGCCTACCAATGTCACAAACCTTGTGAACTTTCTGTCCATTTCTTTTCTGTCACAGTAAGACTTCCTAAAGGAGAACCAAAATGTGAGTATGTCTGTCCTAGGCCAGAGGTTGCATTCTCAGCATGTTTAATAATACTATACTAATTTTCATTTCTAGAGTTTCCTGAATTTATTTCTAAACTTATTTGTGCTTTTGGCATTTATAACATCCTGTGGCAATGATTTCTGCAATGTAATTATGCACTGCATGAAGAAATGTTTCCTCCTGTTTATTTTAAGCCTAATGTAGGCTAAGAAATTGGGGTCAACAAAACTCTGCTATGAAAAATAATGAATAATCACAGCCTCCGTATCTCCGTTTTACAAGCTTCTACTGTCCTTTCTCCTGTACTTGTTCTTTTTCCAAGCTGCAGAGGCCTTCCCAGTTTGCTCATATACAGGCACATCTCTTGTACAAGCTGGTTTGCACTTGTTTAAAGACGGGACTTTTAAAGATAACTTAAACTTGTTTAAAGACAGGACTTTTAAAGACATCAACTCAAACATCTCCTGTGGATTGGAAGCTAAGATGTCTCTACAACAGMCAAGTCAGCTCTTCAGAATAATTTTATGTTCTCCATCTGCACATTCATTTTTCATGTTTGCAACCATACCTCTAATTTCATTGCATAGCAATTTCAACCACTTTTGATCAGCATGGGATTCAAGTTTCCTGTGCCATAGCTCGGTGCAACACTCCTCCTCCCCTGTGAAACTGCAGCTCCTCTGATACTCATGCAATCTGACCAACAGGTTTACGTTGATAACGTCCCAAATCTGATGATTTTGTGTTTGAATTACTCCTAACCTGTTGGGTATAGGCTGATTAGCCCATGCAATCTGTTATTATTCATTTCATCTGCTTGTTCAAAGATTTTCTTCCCCTTGGCTTTTCAGTTTGAAGCAGATATCTGAGACACCTMTAGTGAACTCCAGCACGGGATGGCCCTACTTGCTCCACTGTTAGCACAGATGCTACAAAGGCTTTTATAAACTTTGTTGCTGAAGATCTGTGGTTTGCTAGTGTTCTCCTTATGCCTGGATCGTTCCTGGACCTAGAGACACCATCAGATCTCCTTTCTTCATCAAAGCACCTTCCCGCCTGTCTGCTGGGTTTCACACCTAACTTACCAGTTAGCCTGTCTCCTGCTTTCCTCACTGATGGCCACTCTCTGCTTTGTAAAGCATCTCCTTTGATCTGTTACAGACGTCCCTTCTCTGAAGTTTAACAATAATGAGTAATTTTTCCCCCCTTATGRCAGATTGCTGATCCTTAAGAGTTTAAATATGGTATCTCTTGATACCACTGAAAGCTTTACCCTTTTACCTGTGTCTTTCAACTACCTCCTCCACAAGTTTCCTTGTTTACATGTAAAACCTTCCCTGAGATATTACTGTAATATTTACATTTGCTCTTAAAACAATAGAGAAACTGCATTTATTACAGTTACTCTTGCAGACTGGATCAACAGTAACTTCATCATTAACTAGGCTGCTTGTACTGCCTGTTTACCAAGAGCTCCTTATCCTGTGAGCTGGCAACTTATCAAACTGACCCTCCATAAAAGTAACAAAAAAAAAAAAAAAAAGGCAAAAAAAAAGGCAAAACAAAACAAAACTTGTCTTCATCTCTACACTTACTGAGTCTTCCTACAGATAATGGAACCATATAATAATGAAAAATACTTCTTTCCTTGGCATCTGTCACCTCCTTAAGCACTTCACAGTCATTTTCCATCTTGTACGTGCTCAACAGCCACTGTACTTTGAGCTCTTTTCCCACAGATCTAACCTACAAGAGCAGCTTCTGATCTAGACGTATACATGTCTTTGACTGTAAAATCTAACATATAATGTCACATCTACACGTTGCTATAGGCTGCAACGTGTCTATAGCCTACACATTGCTATAGGCTGCAATGTGTCATCTCTACACAAGTGCCTATCCTTGCATTAGCAACTTCCTGAGATGTAAAAATGCGGATTTAAAAGCAGGCATTCAGCTCATTCACTCACTCGTTTGCATTTCAGATCCCCTCTGGATTGCCRTGAACAATTGCCCTTGCTCTGTCTGCTCTTATACTTTAGAAGGAGAAGAAAGCAGTCAATACATACATGACGGTGTTAATGCCTGACAGCTGTTGAAACATCTGCAGACCACAACCCACAATTAAGGCTCTTCGAGTTGGAGGGTATGTTAGCATTCTGCAGATCACAGGTCCAGCTTAAAAACAAACAAACAAAACAAGACGTAATGGTTCTTAAATGCTCTCTATCAAGACAATGTTCCTAAGCATAAGTTTTTCTACTCCATTGTGAYGCAAAGTGGGATTCATTCAGTTATTTTCAAATAACTTTATGATTTCAGTTCTTTTCTGCGYTGCAGTAGAAGATGATTTTTTTCAGGAAACAAAGGTGTAACACAAAACAGTTTCTTGATCAAAGTGTATAGTATTCTTGATGGCACATGCACAGGGTCCCATATTTTATCGCTATTAACAGACTGCACATCTGCTACAGCTGGAGATGCTGTTTCACACTTCCCACAAATAGTCACTTGGGTCCCTTTCTCAAGGCTCCTACTCACGTTGTGAAGCTGCTTCAGGAATGTCCCTGCTCACATGTGGATCTTGCAGATCAGAAAGTCTCAGAAAATCAATTTATACCTGTCACTGGAAAGAGGGGCATTTGTGGTGTGGATAGATCTGTGTTGCACACGTCTACGTGCAGCAGAYAGAACGCATTATTTTTCCATACCTTGGGTAGCATTAAAATGGGGCTAGATGCAACAAAGCAGAAAAGAGTGTCTTATGGGGGAAGAAAAAACACRCCAACATTTCTGGCAAATAGAAAAGTTTCTGTCTTTGATAATTTTAATTTTTAAAATTATCCTTTAAAAAAATGCAATTCAGAAAACTCAACGAATCAGGCAACCACAGAAAACACTTCACTTTATTATTTAGTTTCATTTACTCTGTCCAGAATATTCCATTCCATTAAAAACATATTCCAGTGACCATTCTTAAGCTTTACATATCTTAACAGATTTGGTATACCTACCTAGAGCAGCCAATAAAAGTCACAGTATATACACTTCAAAATATGTATCATCAAAGAATAAAAAACTTTTTAAAAGTTCTATCTGGAGACCAAGGGCTCCTATATTTACACATTTACACCTAAATTTACACATTTTCCTCAATGACCATCCTGAATATGCAGAAATATATTAAATATATTGATTCAACATAAAAATCTATCAAAGTCTATTAACGATGGAAAGATTTCTCGATAAACTCAATAAACAAGTTTAAATATATATATTTTTTCATTCAAAGGCAGTCAAACCTGCCTGGGGAAGAGTTGTTTCCATAAATAATTACAGTACTCTCATGCCACGTGTATTAGCACCTAACTCCCCATTTTTATCATTAACAGTAGGATCTTTTATGGTGGATTGTCCACRTGGTACAGACAAGGGCAAACACCATTAACACGCACACGGTTCTACCCATCCTGCAAGGCAGCCACATCCCCATCCACAAAATCCCTCTCTTTGGGTCTGCAAGAAACTTCTGTCTGTGATTTTTTAGCAATTCCTGCTCCTCTCAGGTATCTGCTGAGGAAAACTCCCCAAGCCTCCRTTCACAATAGGGCATTGTGCAAAACAATGGTAAAGGCAGCATTAAAATGAGTAGCTAGACATTAAAGCTAGACATTAAAATTCCCAAACAACAGGTTGCAACTCGGAGGGAGCCACAAACCCTTAACAAATTTCACCACAAAAATTCATTTTCAGGCCAGGAAGTGGCTTCCTGCAGAAAGTTTAGGACTCCACATTAAAGCCATTCAGTTCTTTAGACCTCCAGAGCACGCAATCAGCTAAATTCTTGGGATTTTTTTCATATTTCTAACTAAGAGTACTGAACACACAATGTTTAAAACATCGTATTGGTTTAAAAATTGGTTTTAAAAAGTTTTTTGTACCAAGGTCAATGCACCTGCAGAACATGAAAGGGCTTTCATAAGCTTTACAGCCTGCATGTTTACAAACCAATAAACTGAAATCAAATAAAAAAGATCATAAATCTCTACGAACGARCTTTACAAATTAGCTTAAAAGTGCAAAGAACTTTGGCTCTAAGACAGGTATTTTTAAACTAGAAATTGTATGAAACTTTTTATTCAAATCATCGAGCCCCCAAACTACCTGTATTATTCTTGTGTTTTCCTCTCTTCGCTCCTGCTACTGAAATTACTGATCTTTTGATTATAGAGATATGAGAGTGCTGAAGTCCTAGCCCTTCATATCATAGAAGAGGAAAAAAAAGCCTTCCCCATCCTTGCTTGAGTTAATATACTAAAAAAGAAAAAAAAAACAGTGGAAAAGAGTTTTGAAAAGATTCTTTAAAAGGAAGTCTTCAGAATCAAATACATTTTTTCTTCTGAAAATAAGTCTGCTGAAAATTGAACCTGGATTACAAGTTTCTGATAGCTCTTAAATTTACTGCTATCTATCGCAATGGATTAATAGAGCAAAAGCAATAAARCAAAAAATGCAGCAACTTAATTGCATATGGCTCTAGAGGGAAACAGCTGACACAAAACACAGGTCACAAATGAAATTAAGTGATAGCTATTTGGCAATTTGTTTTCACAATGGAGGGCATAAATATTCCTCTCCAAACTCACTGTTCTTGTTCCCTGCACTCCYGCCTTAATTGCTTTTGGTTCCTCATTAGCTAGAAGATTTAGAATCATTCCTGGTTTTGAGCTATTTAATCTGAGCTTGTAAAATCTTCCCCTTGCAAAGCTCCCAAACTTGCCTGTCTGCATSTTTTTTTCACGGCACCGGTCAGCCAAGAACATGAGAAGATTGTGTCAGATTGACAGCTCATCTGATATTTGATTTTTGGTGTTTTTCCAATATTTCACAGCAAATACATCCAATGGAATTACAAGACATCCATCTTTAGAACAAAATAAGAGCTCATCGCAGGTTAACTGTTGGTTCTAGAGAGTTAATGCAGCGAGGTTGTCCATGGCTAGCTGAAGTTTCTTATTTGCTTAGCAACCCTAGATAAATGTCCTCTCCAACCTATCTTATTAATACAGTAGAAGGGCACAGAAAGAATATGAACAAAGATTTTTATTTTGACAGCAAGTTGGTCTGGCCGTTTGGGAATCTGAAAACAAAGCAATTTTCTTTCATCTGTAAAAGGAAAAAACATCTTTCCCTTGATGCTGCTTTCTCTGATACAAAGCTTTGGCCATGGAAAATCTATATCCCCAAGAGCTTGCACAAAGAGGCAGCAGTTAAGAATGCCCTGGAGTGGGACAAGAAGCAGAGGCAAGAAAGAGGGGGAGAAAAAACAGAGTAGTGCATTCTGGCTCTGCATGACACGYTCTTTCCATAAAGCACCAACTCCTGTACAGAAGCCCTTAAAAAACTGCCAGAAATGTGACAAAAGAGAAAGCCAACAGGTAAAAACAGCAACTTTGACGGTGCCCCGGGGAGCGGAGGGCTGCGGCGGGCGCCTGGGCAGAGGCAGCGGTCAGGGAGCTCAGGGCAGAGGATTCTGGCTGCCCAATTTGCAGGGTGACAGCGAYGTTGTCCTCACTTAGAGTTGGAGAAAAGAGATGAGCGAAGAGAAGACGACGCGTCTCACACGAGGGAGAGGAGCCAGAGCCGCCCACTCCGCTCCCTCGCTCACCAGCCATCAGAGAGAGCAGCATTTATCAAACTGCAATTACTTTTATTTTCCTTTTCAGATTGAGGAAAGACACATGAAAATTGGCATCAGGAGAGTTTCAAGAGTGATGTTTTTTAATTAAAAGAGCATCCAAAAAGCTGATGACTCAAGAGTTCCCTCCAACCCAATCACTAACCTCGTCTCACACTGACCCTTCCAGCTGTTAGCTGTATTAACACTCATAGCAGCTTCATATTTCCTGAGCAACACACTTCAATCTTGTTTGTTTTGTTGTATTTTATTTCCTGCCAAGATCTAGGGGTAAAACCCTTTCTTCAATCTGTTCCTTATTTACGAATTAAACATTCCCGTTCCCACCCTAAGCCAGTGGGTTTAACAGTGAGAGAGATTTCTACTCTTTCCACCCCCAAAAAATTTTACACAGAGAGGTAAATCCTGAGGGAAGGGGGAAAGGGAAAGTCAGCAGGATTTTAAAAGTAGCCTGGAGCTCAAKGAAAGTCTCTGTGGGAACTTTGGGATGAAATCTCTTGCACGGTCATTCTTTTGTTCACTTTATAAATAGCATATTTYGTTTAAGCCATCATATTAAAAAAATACTTCTCATTTAGGGGTCCGGAAAAAATCCTGTCATCAGTTTTTCCACTCAGTGTTTAAAAGTCTGATACCATTAGCAGACTTTTATTAAAAATAATTTTTAAAAAATGTTAGAAATGAGGTTCATATTTAAATTGATTAAAAACACTGTTTTGAATTCAATCATTATAGTGCAGCTCAGCAGGATTCCAAAATAACCAGTGAAGAAAAAATTAACCAAATAATCACTGTAGATCAAAGCCAAGGTACTTTAGCTTTGCTTCCTAGTAACAGGACAGCACCATCAATGGATGCACAGAAGACAGACAGTAGAGCAGACTATAATCAAGCTAAAAATAGGAAGTCTTCATTAGTTTTTTTAAACTGARGTAATTAAACTTTAGCACAAAATTCAGTTCTGTTGAGGACAGGACCGATACGTGCTTCAACATCTCCTTTCTCTGCCTCCTCGGAGCTTCCTCAGAGCAGCTTCCCTACGATTCGGTACAAACCATCTTGCTCTAAGAAAATGAAGGTCTTGAAGACGACAACGGAGGCACCTGCAAAGCGACGCCTGCATCATTCTGTGGTTCCATGTTGGTACTTGCTACTATAATAACAAATACACAGTTGGATCCACGTACAATTAGCCGGACAATTTTTGCCTACTAGAGGTCCTCCTTTCTATTCCTATTTTCTTAAAGCTAATTTCAGAACCTCACACACACACAAGGTGATGTCTTGTATCACCAGTTGTCACTAAACACTAAACAAAGATTCCTAGATAAAAACAAATTCAAAAATATATAGCATACAGCTGCACAAAACAATGGGCAGAAAGCACTTTCCTTCTTCATGACTGTGTTTTCAAGATAAAATGGAATTAGTATTACGTAATGGATGATACGAGATCCCCCCGGTACTGAAGAATATATCTAATTTGAAAGTTGGGTAGCTCGCACTGATTGGAAGCGTCTCTAATCATTCCCAGCATAATGAAGACAGAATATCACTACCTGAATGGGAATCAAGCCTCATCTTAATCCAGTTGCTTTATGAATATGAAATAACCATAAAGGGCTCTTTTTTACAAAGTTGCTGAAAATTCAACAGTGTGGATGACAATGACTGATCTCTTTTCCCCCAGTTAAAAATGTTTTCCTCCATTCTCCGAGAAGGCTAATTTGTGCTTGCTTAACTGTTCCTATCAATACCTGGTTGCTCTGGGAAGTAGAGGGATGCGCAGAACATGGAGCTTTGCTTTGCTTCTAGGCACCTTCCCACRTCCAGTACACAGAAGACCCTAGTGACTTCTAAAAAATATTTAGAAGCTTGAAGCCTGTTCTCCTAAAGAATACAAGAATTCTGAGAGATTTCCTCATCAATTGCAGTAAGTAGATTTAGTCTAGTCACATTAATCAGCTAGTCACATTTATCAGCTAAAATACAGAGTAATATCCAGGTAAAGCAAATGATAGACCTCTTTCCAAAAAAAAAAAAAAAAATTACTGACCAGTGCAGCATATGCATTTCATTCTCCTCATTCTCCTCTTGTGCTCCCCAACTTAAATCCAACCGTTGCCTAACTGTTGAAGAAAATCACTATTAAGACAGTATCGTTGTAACTCATCTACTCAGAACCAACTCTTCAGCTTCCTTCGTGACCGCTGCAAAACCAATAACTCCCCAAACCCACGTCCCTGGCTCTGCAGTGTCCTGCCCGCAACCGGCCGCCAGATCCTCTCCGCTAGCTTGAAGGAGCCCACCTGGGAAGACACTACTTTAGGTTCTTCCTAACTTCATTTGCTAATGCTCTTTTTCCAGGGAGACAAAGGTGCAAACGTGGACTGAGGATGAGATGCAGCAACGATGGCAGCACCAGGATGCATACGGCAAAATCAGTCAGTGCACTTGTATAACATAAAATATTTCCCAAAATGCGAGCGTTAGACGAGTTGTACGTGGAAGATACTATTAGAACTACCATTTAAATATTTTTGGTCTGTTCGAATTCCATACTGAGYGTTCCTGTTTTCCCAGGATTTCTGGCATTCCTAGATTTCAAGGAGCCTTCAGGACAAACTCTAGTTTTGCAATCTGCCAGAGCGACTTGTCATGGCTCAGGGAAGATGCAGAATTTTGCTCTGTCCTCCTTATGACACACAAGCTACTCTTCAGATAGGTCAAGTATTTTCCAGAAGCAACACAACTTGTTATGAAAAACAGACATTTCAAGGGTGAGTCTTAAGAACAGAGATAGTGTGAATATTACCTCCTGTTTACCCACGCTCCCCCCCTCAAACAAAACAGAACAAACAAAGCAAAAAAGAACCCAAAGCAAAAATTTTTCTAGTTGGAATTTGTTCCGTTTCAAAGGCTGAAAAGCCCAAAGGTGTCAGCAAAACTGCTTCACACACTTACACATTACAATAGCTCACTTGGCATGGACAGGGTCAGGGAACAATGAAAGTTCATTTTCAGTGTCAGATACAAGAAGCATCTGCACCTTTATATGGGATCCAGGAAAATATTTTCCTGTTTCTCAGGAAGAGCATCATTGCCCAGCTGTGCCTTCTGCCAGCTGCCACCAACCTAGCAAGCAGAATGAAAGGAGAAATCCTTGGGCAGGAAGTCTGGAGGAAATCCTGTAAACAGAAGCAGAGAAAGAGCAAAGCTGGGGAAAAACTGCAGTGTTTGGGGCACTGATGTATAAGGATGGATTCCCAAGTATCTCCCTTTGCTCACTGCCCTCGTATGAGCTGACTGCCTCAGAGCTGCCCGATAGTCACTGGGAAAAATCTCTGCTCTGAGCACGCAGGTGCAAATCTGCAAAGCTAATTCAGCTCCATTCTCCACCTTGATGTAGACTCCAGTAGACAAGCATGGTAGAAAATGGAGCATGGGGCATGGATTTGTCTGACCTCAGCAGATTCAAAAGGCAAGTATTTTTACCAAACTGTGTTTATAATCTAGCATTATGCTACATTACACAACCTCTCAGCTTGGAAGCTCGCTCCAAGAGAGCGCTGCTGTTCTCAGCCAAAACTCTAACGCAGGTGCAGGCATCTTGCAGCAGCTGACAGCAAATAGAGCAGTTCTGTATAAAACCCCACTAGAAATAAAAAAAAGTGGGAGCCGTTCCTATGTACTATTATGTTTATTCTAAATTAGTTTAGATTATAGGAGAAAATTAAAATCTTTGTAGTGCTAGCGTAATGAAATAAATGCAGTTCAATGTCACGTTTAAAACAATAGGTCCCTATAGAGYTGGGGATTTCTTTCTCTTCTTTTGATTACTAGTTTTGCAAGTCTGGCCTAAAATCTGACACTAAATTGACCTCTTTTTCTGGGTCTTTTGTTGATAGTTTTTGGCAAGATGCAGATTTTTTTTTCTCCAGCAACACTATAAGGCCATATCCCATGTAAGAGTTGTACATATTTTAATAGAGTGGCTTAGGAAATAATAACAGAAAATATGAGAGGAGTACAATAAAGGCAATTTTGAAAGCTGATTATGTTCTAAGCCCTTCTCTTAAATCATAGCTTTTCAAGGACAACCAACACACAACCAGGGAGAAGAACCTGTAATTTTAATATTGACATGTCAGAATAGGTTACGCTGAGCAAGTGGATTTGCCTTTTTTTTGAATCGGTTTAAAGAAGGCTTTGTCATATTGCTACTAATCGCTGTAGGAAATTAAAAGTACATTTTCAATACAATAAAGAGATCTTGTCCATCGAACTAGCRTTAGGGATACATTGCTGCTAGTTTCCAAGACAAGAGCAATTTGGACACCGAAGAGATTAACTTATCAATAATTTAAAAGTAATATATCTCAATATTTGTGACTCCGGGCAAGGCCACTGTTTAAGTGCATTTTAAATTTAATAGCCTCAGATACGAGCCTTCAATTTGAGTAAAAATTATGCTTTGTSTCCTGCCGCTGGGCTTCTCTTTGGACCTGTGGGCAGCGCCCGGTCACGGAAGGGCCGCGAGCTCCGTGCGGCCTGCGCGGCGCTGCCGGCACGACGCAGAGCAGGCCTCGTTGCTAGGATACGCGCAGGGAAAGGATATTCCACAGAAGGATACGTGCAGGAAAAGGGGTTTCTCCCRCAGCTTCAGGGAGCTGGAGGGAGAGGGGGGCGCTTCCCATTTTGCCATGTTTCACAACGAGCCTTCCTCGTGATCTCGCACACCCGCACGGGCTCTCCCTGCGGAGGAGCGAGGCCTGGGTCGGACTGGGCTTGGGCGGGTGAGGCTGTTTATATGGAGAGGGGCTCAGCACTTCCACATTGATCCTCTCCAATAATTCACTCTGTAAACCAATCTGCAGGGATAAACCTAGGAGAAATTACAGCAACATTGTCCCGTGCTGTTACRATACAGGAACGCAGATTTCTAAAGCACTGACCTTCCTCGGGGAAGGACAGCAGCCMTGGGAACAGCCGTATTTCACTTGAACTCTCACAGCTGACAGATGACATTGCAGTGGTGTTGACTTAGAAACAACCCTCCCAAATGCCACCGCGCGACACGCTTCCTTCCAGGCCCTCTGAAAGCAGCGTGGCATAATAATAAAAACACATGAGGAGAGAGACGTCAGTATTTAGAGAGCCCCTCCAGAGCAGCAGTGTGCAACACAAGTGTCCTCTCCACGCGCAGGGCAAAGCGGAGCCGCACTCGGCTCCGCAGCGCAGGAGGCTCCGCTCTGCGGGGACGCTCCCTTCTCTCAGCATCTGTCATTTCGGTTGTAATTTTGTCATTTATTTTTGTAATAGAGGTCAGGCGTCTTTGCAGGCTTCCTCRTGCCACAGAGTTCTTGCACTTCATTTCTCTTACTGGTGACATATTTGCCTTATGTATATATTTATGCACACATAACCTCAATGTCTTGTTGGTAAGACCAACTCCCCGCGACATACATTGACATCACAAACTGCCATAAGCTTCTTAAACACACAAAGTGTCACATTAAATAATAACATAAGTTACTCAAATCTCCAGCACAGTGTAACCCTGGGTCTCCAGCACCTTGCTTTATTTTGTACTGCAGACAAAACTAGCGAGTTTCTCTATGATGCAAAGGAAGATTTAAAAAAGCAATAAACACATTGATGTGTCACCAAAACACAGACACAGTTGGTGGTTGRTGCTGGGTATAAGTTGGAAGGCAAAGTCCCAAAGACACGCAGGACACTCAAGTGCAGGAAAAGAACCCTGAAGGATTACAGGAAGAAACTGCCTTTCAGTTTGGAAGAGCAGAACAAATGATGATTTAATTTCTGCTGGCTCTCCGCTTCTCTGCGAGTACCGGGATGCTGCCAGCAGTCTGCCAGCAAAGATAAAAGCAAARGAAAAGTGAATAAACTAAGACTCTTCATATAGCATGAACTATACAAATAATTCAGCTGCTCCATAAAGCATGACAAGTTCTATACAAAAGCACTGGGAAAAAAAGAAAAAACAAGAAAATATTTTAAAGGCATGTCTTACTAAATTTGATGGAGATACTCAGTTTATGAATTAAAGAAAAATGCACTTTAGCTGGAAATGTTTACAGGTACACACTCACAAATGGCATTTCAACTGCCTCTTCCAGGTATCACAGAATGGTTGAGGTTGGAAGGGACYYCTAGAGCTCATCCAGTCCAASCCCCTGCTCCAGCAGGGACACCCAGAGCACGGGGCACAGGGCGGCATCCAGGCGCCTTTGGAAGATCTCCRGAGAAGGAGACTCCACAGTCTCCCGGGGCAGCCTGTGTCAGGGCTCTGTCTTTTTTGTTTTGKAAAACAAAAAAGTGTTTCAATGATTCTGCCTGCTGCAAAAGTAACAATTTTCTAAGCACTAATGATTTGTATAGGAAAATCCATAAATAACTCGTTATTTATCAATAACAACGAGTCTTAACAGGCACTCCTCCCTTTTCTACAGCCTGAATACCAGTACTGATGCTTCAACTTCTTAAAATTACTGGGATAACTGCAGTTGTGGCTTTACAAGCCTCAAGCCTATTTTTCACCCCAGCCTAGCAACATGTTACAGCACATATAAAGTGACTGATCCGAATTGATCTTTCAGAAAGCAAAGGGTAGACAGTGCCGAGACGCATCGTTGTGTGACTCCCTTCCACAAATCATACTCATGGAGACCATTTAATTGAAATTAATACCAACACTGAAAATATAAAGCATCCTAACCCCACAGGTGATCACGACTGCCTGCTACCACACAGGCAAAGCACAGGGCATGTTTTAAAGGATTAAGTCACCAGACTTGGCATCTTCCCGGGTGTGACACCTTTAATAACTGCATTTTCATTAAGGCAGGTTGACAAGGCACATGCAGACAAAAAGGGAGCACGGCTGAAGCTAGAAGTCCTGATGTCCCTCAGTACTGCAGAGCCTTGGCAGTGGGCAGGAAGCCGCTCTCCCATTTTCCCTACATGTAACAGTACACAAGTCACTGCGGCTGAAACATCATCCTAATAAAGAAACATCATCTAAACATCTATTCCCATACAACTGAAGAATTTAAAACACTTGTAGATCTCACTAAAAACAGGCTAAAAAAATAACATATAAACCATATAAAGGATATAGGACCGCTGCCATCCTCAGAGTTCATTGCTGAGGAAGTCAGTCCTTCAGACATGCCCCAGGGGTTAATCTGTGACTCCTGTTTGGGCTAGAGAGGTTTCCTACAGACCCGTTTCACCTTTGAGCGTGCTGGGCTGCAYGTGGCCTGTCTGTCTGTGCCGGTCTGTGGGGAGGTGCTGACCCAATTTGTGTTTTGGTGCTGCTTTTGTSAGCATCTCCAAGCCATTTGCTTGAGCTGCTCCTATCAATTTTGAAAGAGACTKCAAGAGGGTGACTACATGCCTACATGGTGGTGCATTCTGCATAATGCACAACGACAGGAGATGGGCTCCATGGTGCTTTGGGGTTTCCAAAAGACTCTATTTCTAAATTCTATTTCTAAATTTCCAAAGCTCTAGGCTTGTGTGAGAGCGCCAGGCTTCAGTGCCACAGGAATAGCCCTTGTCTTTAACAGATCCATGGCACATTAGTTTCCTTCTTGAAGATCTATCCAAACACAGGGGCATTCGGACCCCTGAGTTCCAGCCTGAGTATCTGCTTGGTCTAGTTGCAGCCCCTTACAGACAGCTGACAGTGGTGTCTGTGCTAAGCCACCTCTGCCAATACCTGGGCTTCAATCTCTTAAGAAAAAAACGATTTCTCCCATGGGTGGCAGGCATTGTCTCCTCCCCCTCAGGGTACATGAATATAAATGCATAAACACACACACATTCACACATATTTCAGGATRCAATTTTGAGAATGATCTGGTATTGGCCCACAGGTCCCACACGACCCTTGGGAGTTTGCTCAGGTGCAAAATCCTTTGCCCTTCTTCTGGTTTTGCACATACAAGGTAGGGATAGTAGCACTTTCTTAAGGGTATTGAAAAGATAGCTACAAAGGGATCAGAAGACAAATTTTTACCCCCCTCTGAAGGGGGTCTTTTCTACTTCAAAGAGCTAAAAAGAAAAAAAAGCTTTTCAAAGCTTTTCTAAAAATGGCCAAGGAAATTTGTGTGTACATGATAAACCAGAGGATCGCATTCCCATCTGCTTGTTAACAAAGTTCAAAAAAAATTTTTTTTCTGTAAACTTTTCAAATTTTAGATGTTTCAAAAAGAAAAAAAAAAAGCTATCTAAAGGCAGGATAGAGCACACTGAAAAACAGAAAAGAAAGACAGATAAAAAAAAAGTTGCAGAATTAAAACTGCCATATATATTCCACGCTGTAGTTAATCCATGGTGAAAGTTTAAATACTCATATCACTGCATGTTATGCAATGCTAAAATTGGGCAGAGCAGCCAGTTTTATGAGATTTAAATCCAAAAGTGAGCAGAAACTGGAAGAGAAAGCTGGGTAAAACACCATGCACATTTGTGCTCTGCTTTTACCCTGCTGTAAGCATCTACTGGTGGCTACTGTTGGAACCAAGTCATGGCTAATGGGACTACATTACTRAACAAGTATGAAGAATTACAAACTATTCTTTAATTTCTACAAATATGCAGGTGCTTTCCTCTGCTTCAGTATGACCATCCAATGTTTTCATTGGTGAGAACGTTCTTTTTCATCATTCTTTTTAAGTGTCACAGACTTCTASCTTTGAAAAAGCTTGTAGGCAATAAGAGATTTATTATCTAAGGACTTGCAGTTGAGACACAATCAAATAAAGAGCAAACTGCACGTTCCACAGGTGGCACATGCAGCATGGGAACTATACTGTGTTTAAGGTGTAACCAAACAGGTGATACCCTGGGCCGAGCCTCTGCTCTGCTGGAAGCTGGATCAGAGAATCTCCACTGTTTTTCCTGTAAACCAGCAGGCTGACCTTGACAAGTGAGGCAATGTACGTGTTTATTATATAAAGGTTATGAAGTGTACAGAATCTTTACAGTGGGATAATTATGAAAGGAACTGCCCAAGTTCCTGTGCTTCCTACCCAAAGCGCATCCAAAAGGAGGGAAGCAGGAGGATGTGTTTTGCTGGGGCCTTTCGGGAGCCCACTTCCATGCTCTGCTCCCAAAGASTTTGTTTATGGTCTTGGAGGAGGCATGAAGCACTTGGAAGTTACATTAGAGATACTGAAAATAACCAGAATTCTGCAGATCACAAGCACACGGCATTTTATATAAGCTTAATTATATACACACACGCACATACATATATTTTTCTACATATTTCTATTTAAAAGCAAAATATTTTCTTGATTTTTGGACTACGATTAATCTAAACGACAATTTCCTTTACCAAAGGCAAAAGAAGTTTATTTGCACTGTGTTGTCAGAGGAGTGGTTCAGTTGCTGTGGGAATAGACAGTTTTGCATGTTTGTACAAAGAAATGCAGCAGAGGCAAAATATACACGTGCTCCACGTGACCAGCAGTGGTCATCTGGAGAAATACCACGTAATCTCTTACTAACAGTCAAAGAAAGATCCACACCTTGCTAAACATATAATCAAATCTCTTCTAAATGAATTACTGGCAGTATTTTTTCCAATTAAGCAGGTAAATTTTGAGGCTTTTTGAACTAGTTTGTGTGTCAAATGCAAATTTATCCTCCAGGTAAAGCCTGCACATAATCAATTACTAAAACTCAGGCCTTAGAGGCCACTTATTCTTTAAATATAATTGTATCATTACAGGTTAGTCCATACTGGCAATGAAATAAAATTTGTTTTCTCTTTATGGCCATTTCAGCCATTATAAACTGATGGAAAGGCTACAAAAAATCATCTGCTTATCACCATAGCAACAAAACACTACATCGACTATTGTATCTCAGAGCATTCACACAAAACTGATTACTGCTTTTCAGTGCCTGAAGACATAAAAGTCATAGATTCTTTCTAATATAACACTAGCTATATATATAAAGACACTAATGTCTTCATGTGGCTATTACTGAAAGTAAACATTAGGTCTAGTACCGACGCAATAAAAGCAGTATTTAAATTTACAAATGCAATAAAAGTGTAGGTCGGGATTTTTATTCCAAATATATCACCAAATATATCTAACACAGGTAGTAAGAAGAGCCCCAGAGGGAGTTGCAAATTGTTTAAAATTATCTCAGTGATGACAAGGAACCTGCTTTGAAGCTGCGGAGCCCAAATTGCAGCCGGGCCTGGAGGGCCACGAGGCCCCACACGCAGGAGGCGCCTCGGGAAAGGCCCCGTCTTCACTCTCCTATGGGCAGAGGAGCAGAAGTTTGTGAAGGAACAGAAGAATGATRAGGTAAGATGATTAGATTTAATGATATCTCTTGGTTTATTTTAAAAACAGTATCAGCATGCCCAGGGCTGCATGGACCAGCTGGTACCCTGCATGTGGGGCCTGGGCTCACACAGCACCAGAGGGGACCGCCTGGCTGCAGAGAGCAGGCTCCCTTGGACTAAGCTGAGCAAGGACAGCCCAAACTTCTGACATATCCACTATTTATCCTGCCTTCCTCACCAAAGAAACTTCTACTTCTCTCGTGATGCTGCATTACAGTTGCATTTTATTATGCAATAAATATAGACTACATTTTAAAATGTGTCCTTCTGCATATTCAAGAAAGTACATCTATTAATGCTGCCTGTCAAGAAATATAGCATCCAAAACACTATTACTGCACAGGACGTGAATACATATATTCTTTCTGGGCTTACTACAATATTCATTTTCCATGATTTGCCACATTTATGTGCAGACTTCAATAAATACAGGCAGTTTCTCCCTAATAAAACAACCAACACAAACAGCTTCAGTGGCTTCTGACAGCACAAGAATGCAAGGCCAAATCACAGGATCMCAGAAYGGYYGAGGTTGGAAGGGACCCCTAGAGCTCATCCAGTCCAAGCCCCTGCTCCAGCAGGGACACCCAGAGCACGGGGCACAGGGCGGCATCCAGGMGCCTTTGGAAGATCTCCAGAGAAGGAGACTCCACAGCCTCCYTGGGCAGCCTGKGCCAGGGCTCKGGCACCCTCMCACCAAACAAGTTCTTCCTCACATGCACATGGAGCTGCCTGGGTTTCAACTTGGACCCAYTGYMCCTTKTCCTGTCACTGACCACCACTGAGAAGAGCTTGGCCCCTTCCTCCCTACATTCCTCCTTCGGCTACTTACACATATTGATCAGATTCCCTCTCAAGCTTCTCTTCTCCAGGGAAAACAGGCCCAGCTCACTCAGTCTCTCCTCATACGAGAGATGCTCCAGTCCCTTCAGCATCTCTGTCGCTCTCTACTGGACCCTCTCTAGAAGCTCCACGTCCCTCTTGTCCTGGGGAGCCCAGAGCTGCCCCCAATRCTCCAGGTGCGGCCTCCCCAGAGCTGAGCAGAGGGGCAGGATCCCCTCCCTGCCCCTGCTGGCAACATCCTCCTGATGCAGCCAGGAGCCCATTGGCCTCCTTGGCCACGAGGGCACTGCTGCCTCGTGGGTGACTTGGTGCCACCAGGACTCCCGGGTCCCTCTSYGYGGAGCTGCTCTCCAGCAGGTCGACCCTTAATCTGTGCTGGTGCCTGGGGTTATTCCTCCCCAGGGGCAGGACCCTGCACTTGTCCTTGCTGAACCTCCTGAGGTTCCTTTCTGTTCAACTTTCCAGCCTTTCTAGGTCCCTCTGGATGATGGGAACTGATCAAATCTGACTGATCAACTGATCAAATCCTCACTGATGGCAACTGCAGCACTCCAGTCACCATCCCAGCACCAAAATAAGCAGTCACTTGGCAGAGTGTGGATATTTTGTGATTTGCCACCTACTGTCTTCTATACTGAGTAGTTAGCAGTGATAATCCGAATATCCACGACATCCAAGTGAGCATGCATCGCAGTGAGAGAGAATGAAACAGGCTGCCCATGCTCCCTTCTTGAAGGGAAAAAAGGGAAAATCCAGATCGCTGGTCACCAGGCTCTTTACTTGCCCCTGCTGGTTTCGATGGGAAGACCTGGAGTCCAAAAGAAGTAAGCAGCCTGAGGACTCCAACGAGGGCAGCTGGGGGCAGGATGATGGAGTTGAAGCCACTCATTCATGCAGTGGTATTTGCATATTCCATAATGAATTGTTCCCCTGGGAATGTGCTTCAAAAGCGCTTTRCACAGGTAAGGCTGAAGGTTTTAAGCACACAAACAATTCAATTTGGATATGAAATGAAGCATCAGGCTCTTCATTGTCACCCTGCCTTGCAATTAGAGCCAGGTAAACTCCAGCACTATTTTTAACTCCATTTATTTGCAACCTGTTGTCCCCTATTTACCCACCCAATCTAGTCTCCTTTTGTAAACACCCCGTTAGCTTCTCTTGCATTGCAGCACTCAGAGGTCTCCTGCCTCTGGATTAGATACTACTAAAAATAATCACCACTTAACATTAAAAATGTGAAGCCCCAACAAACTACAAAGGATACAGAATTAATACAGATCACGAGTCTAGGTTAAAAACCACAAGATGATAATAAAAGAGTAGAGCCTTTTTATGCTGAGTTCTATTTTTGCCAAAGTAGAAAGAAACAAGGAAAAATTAGGGAGAAAAAAAAGGTCAAAAGAGCTTACAATTATTTTTTCTGTTGTAATAAAATATGGGGCCCTTTAGATCCATTTTTTCTCCAACTAAAGTGTTCTTTTCCCTTGGCTGGGAAATGAACTATTCTGCAACTGCCACCTTTATTTTAAACCAGCAACAGCCAGAACCACCTACATTTAAAATTTACTTTTATTGCCATAGAAACCTATGTTTGCTTTAACTAAAAAGGAAGCCTATAGGCTCACAGCCAGTTGTTCACTTTCCACACCAGACAGTACAGGAGGTATTACAATTTATTCATTTATAAGCCCACTATTAATTGAGCTACAGTCCCTTCAGCTACACTGAAAATTGCATTTATTTTGTGTTGCACACAATACCTATAGCAAATGAAGTGAAGCTAGTGCAGCCTAATATATATAACCACAAAAGGAACTGTTTAAAGTTATCCATGCCCTTAACTTGATCCATGTTCAGTTCCTCTTTAGTCGACTTACACTTTGTTAATCCAACGTTTCGCACGGTTCTGCACCAAAACAACAAAAACCTGTTTTTGTCCTTTTATATTGATACCCTGGCAGAACACACACAAAAATTAGGGATGTTTGGCAGTCTGATACAAATGGACAGATTCTTGCAGTTTTACCAYCAAAAGGGAGATGTGCCACCTTCTATCTCCCGTGAAAGGACCCCACCATCCCCACAGCGCCGGCTGCAAAGATGCCCCTTGAATAACCTGCTGCCGTCGTTCCCAATGGCACAACGGGGGAAGAGCAGTTTCTCCACTCCTGCAGGTGTGGAATCCATTGCTACATTTTCAGATAACTTCTTTTTTGCTCCTGTTGCATTTTCAGATAACTTATTTTGACTGTGAGTCAGTGTTTTCCATATGGTACTTGGCAAATATTTGAATATTCAACAGGAAACAGAAGCATTGCAGTATGGCCAGCAACAGAGAAAAAGTTCAAAACCACCACTAGCCGTAACAGATATTTACTTCCGAATGTTCAGTGAGAAAAAAAAAAGTCACAATTTGTTTCCTGCTAGAGCACTGGAAAGATCTCTCTTCAGAAAAAAAAGCAGAAATTTTATCAAAATAAGGATTTCCCCAAAATACATGCTAAAAATGACTATTGGCTTGTGGTTATCATTCGTATTCTTGCATTTCATAGTGCTAAAGCAGGAGACTTTCTGAAGGAAAGGGAAAGCTGAATATTGAGGGGGAACTGTGYGAAAGCACAATCCTGCTGATATTTTTGGGGGTGGGATTGCTTATTTTGTTTACTGAGCTCTTCAGAACTTTATTTGTACAGATATTCCAGACCACGATTGAAGTTCTGTGCAAGTCATATTGGTGCAAGTCACATTTTGCAAAGGGTTTTTACCACAAGTATTCACTGTATTTGCTACAGGTTCACAGAGTAAAATTCAGAAGCACTTTAACACTTCCAAAACAAACATGTCTAAGGAAACTGCAGTTACCCCCACACAACYGACAAGCACAAAGAAAAGCTAAATGAAATGCATAAACTGTTCATTGGGAATTATTCACCCAGCATCAGTTACTGCACATACCCACACACGTGCTTCAACCATAGAAACCCCCCTAATCCACACTGGCATTTTCCAGAACATCAGAATTTTCTACAACATCCAAAGACATATTCTGGTCAAATACTCAYAGGATAGAAAGCATGACACTGTTTTTTTTCCCATTTATATTCAAAGGGAAGAGAGAGTCCAACAACTTGCTCTCTGAGCAAGGGGAAGGCTCACATGTATTTGTGCAACACCCTGGTGAAGGTCTCCAAAGGAAAGAAAGCCTGACTAGAATAGAGGAGTAGAATGAGTCTTTTTATGTAAAAAAGTAAGGACAAAGCCTGTTTAAAATTCCTTTTCCCTACTAACAGAAACCATTTAAGCAGGTTTTATAAATACTAGACACACCTGACCACAGATCCAAAGGAAAACTACAGCTGCTSAAGACTTACTAGCATCTGATGGATGGACAAAACTCTGGAAAGGCTAAAACGGGATCAGCAGGCAAAGTTTGCTCTGCTACATTTTTGTGGCATTTACATATAAGTATTGTTATAAAACACTTTAAATCCTTTTTAGAGTTTCCACTCATCTTCTCAAGGTAAGAGAGCAAAGAAGCTACAAGATGACAGTTAATTTTTGTCACTGAACATRCTCCAAAAGCTAAATAATGAATCATATTGCTAAGCTTTGTGAAGTGTTGTAATTCTTTTCCTGAGTAACCTTAAGAAAAAAATAAATGATGCCCATTAAAATTTTCACACCACACTGTATATTTTGTCAAAATCCCTGCTGAATACAAATGGGCAGCTCAGGTAGGAGTATTAGAACTGCTTTAGTTGGGATTTGTGCATTCAGTCCAGGCGCTGGATCCTGCAGGGTAGCAGTGAAGAACCAGACTTGTTCTTTTTAATTAACTGAGCCCTGGAAGGCCATTAGTAGCTCTAGAAGCACTCTAATTTTTCTACTGCTTCACAATACACATCAACATAAAAAGTAGGTCCATAATTTGAGGTAAGAAGTAAGTACATCAGCGCAACTGCTATAAAAATAAAGGTCCAGGAGAGCTAAAACAGTGTGCCCATCTCTCACATAAGAATACCCAGGAACTCAAATTTCCTTTTCCTATTTCTACCCGAACAGCGAGGGCTYGGGCTACCTGCTACCTGCCCAGCTCAACCTGTCTCTCCCTCAACCTGTCCTCTCCCCAGAGGGCCACTCTCTTTCTGTGGCCCTTTTTGATTCCTAGTGCTCCCTTTCTTGTTTCTGATTTAATAACCTGTATCAGACAGATGGTAGGAGGCATCTATACATTAAATTTATCTCAGTTTCTGCACTGAACCGGGGCTATTCTGGCTCAGAGTTAAGTTTGTCCTCTTGACGCTGCAAGCCCTTCAGGTCTGCTCCTTGGTTTCCCTATCMCTAGGCTGCTCTGTTTGCTTTATGCCTTCACTTCTGCTCATGCTGTACACATTCATTTTGCTAACCAAGAATACTTGCCATTTTTTTCAAGTTTACTTCTTTCAGGAATCTTTCAGGACAGCTAGGCTAAAATAAAAATTCCTGTGTGCCATGCTACCTTTGTGTTATCTAGCAGACCAAGATGAACTCAGCTCCAAACGCTGTTTGAAGTTTAGCAGAATGTATAGTGAACCTCTGATAACAAAAGTTGTACAACTAAGTACTACTTTGAAAAACCCAAGAAATATGTCCAGTTTCCTGCTTTAAAACTGAGCTGAGCTTCTAGAAAGCATGAAAATTGAAAACAATAATTTTCCATAAATTGGAAGTACTGTAGCTGAACCCAATACACACAAAATGCAGGCACTAATAATATTATCCGGGCAATTAAGCAAAAATGACTAATTTTGCTTCATCCTACTAAGAAATAAAACTATGCAACTAGAAATACAAAGCAGAGGCACTTGGGGAGGGTGCAGCTGACATGAAGAGCAGCACTTATTTCTACTCCTACATGAGAAAATTTGGCTTCAGTCTATGAATAATGTCACTTTGCTTAAAACAAACTCATTAGGCACTTCAGATCTAAAAGAGATAATACTGTTCTCTTTCTGATACTAAACTGTCAGTGAAGWGCTGACTTACTTTACCTCACAGCAAACCTGAACTTTAAGAATTATGTGTTTTGTGTATATATACACATATGCACACACACATATATGTATAAAATGTTTAAAAYAGGTGTGTAAAGTAATACAAACTCCAGCTACTCTTGCCTAGATAATGATCCTCTTAGGCTGTCATGAAGTTTCACTCTTCTCCACCCTTCAGGACCAACTTACTTAAATTCTCTTTCTGGACTTCATTAAATAGAGTTCCAAAATGCCTGTTTGGGTCAGAGTGGTCTCATTTTCTGAAAGGCAGCTAGCCATCATGTGCAGGGAAACATTCAACTTACATTATTGCACTGAGAACTAAGGTGAAAGTCTGTGATTTTTTTGGTTATAGTCATTCAAGACTGCTGATGACTCCAGGTAGACCTATATCTATAAAACCAATATTTCCTCTGGCAGGTTTCAGTTCTCAAACCCATGTGTGTGCACATGTTATCTTGGAGCTCTGCTAATCGAAGATAACAGAAACAAACTCTTATTTTTAGAACMTAGTAGCTGTACTTCTAGGCAAGGTAGAAAAAGATGTGGTCTTTATATAYTGCATTTTTCAAAGGTGAAATGAGAATTTCACCTGCCTTTTACAAGACTTTAAGGAAAGAAGTAGAACCATAGTCTTTTATCCATCTTCCTCAGCTGTTAAACACTAGATTAAATGTAGTAATGCATATTTTCAATATTTCTTGCTGAGTTTTAAAGGTTCTCCTCATAACTTTGATTATATGCTGAATTTAGCTAGTATACTTTCTCAAGACCATAAAATGTCTCCAAGTTTGCATTTGTCTCCACAGCAYGAATTTTGACTCTGCAGGAGTATTGCTCTTTGGCCTTCAACTCAAAACAAAATCAATTCCAATGAAGAGATGTCATCACAAAAGAGGCATTTTTGTTCTTAAGAGAATGGCCTTGAAAAAAAAGTAATTCTACAATTTAAATAGCTAAAATATAAGAATGAAAAACAGACATTCCTTGTGAGTACTTTGTTCATTGGCCATGATCCCTGGAAAATACCAAGGTAAAATGATCTACAACTGATCCTTGCATTTGGTCCTGTAACAAACACAAATTTCAGGCCGAGAGGTCCATCTGCCATACTGAATCTTGGGTTTTCTTCCAAGAAACCTTAGTCCCCTTTCTTCATCCTCTTGCTCCAAAGACTTGCAAATAATTCCATGTAATGGTTACARATACCAAGAATCATTTAAGATAATAGAAGTAGCCTTAGCTTTCAAATACAGAGTTGAGTCCCTAGAAAGAGAATGATTCAGATCTGGGCACTGTCCTACTCCAGTTCCACAGCAGTAGCAAGTCCCATTAAATAAAATTCCAGCTGAAGGAATAGTAAGAGGCATGTCTGTGAACTGCAGGTCTCTTAGGCAATGGCAAAAGACAAAAGAGACTGTCAGAAGTAAGGGAGGAATTATGATCAGGAATGAAAATACTGAAAGCTTCCACTACCTCTTTAGAGAGGTGTCAGATGGTTGAAGCCAAAGTCATAGGCAAGACTGGCAAGTTAAAATACTATGAAGAGAAGTTGCCAGAAACAGAAATATACTGTATTCAGGATGGRCTGAGAGTCCAGATCTCCTCTCTGGGAATATCCTATTTTAACTAGCAATTATTGGGTCAAATGATGGCTGAAACTGCAGGCTGATTAGGTGATCACACCTTTCTATAAYGTATTTATCTCCAATGGGGCAATGCAAAACCTAACGCGGGAGACTGTCTCCCTCACTGAACAGTATCTTTCCCATAACTTGCTTTCACAGGTGATTAAGTGTACAGAAAATTMATGATGTAGTTACATTTTACTAACGGATGCTAAAATGAATCCTTCACTAGAAGCCTGAGAGACCTTTGCAGAAGTGTCTATAATGTTACGCACAAAACTGCCAACCACTGAAGTGTTTACTCTAGAACTCATGTTTGCTTCAGGACTTTGCTCTCAAGTGTTTACTCTAGAATTAATATTGAAAATCCCTCCCTCTGACCTACCTGGCAGTACAAGTGACTTCATCTGTCCTTGTACACTTAAGCCACAGTACGAATGCTTAATCTGCACTAACTTACCTGCACTACCCAGCTTACCTGCACTCGTTCTAAGTGCCTGCCTGTCTTTGATCAACATATAGCATAGAATATCTGCCCCAACTATACTAGAAACTATGATCCAACTGCAGTGCTTCATGGCTACATTCTGCTGCTGCCCTGGTTGTGAAGGGGTCAACACCTTCTCACACACAAAATGATGCCCTGAGAAGCTGCCTGCGTTATCAATTAAGGAGAAAGTATATCTGCTCTTCTCTCAGGAAAAGAAGGGAGAGAAAAGGAGAAGAAACGATTAGCTAAAGTAGGCAGGATGATTTTTGAACCGCAAAACTGGCCTTCCTTGGATTCCATATTCACGTCCACTTTCCATGTAGGCTCAAGAAAACTTTTGGCAAAATGGAAATAATATCCAGAAGGTCTGACAGGAATTACTACCAGCATTTGGCACTGTTATTAACCAGTGTTTTAAAACAGTGTGCTACAAATAGGAAAAATGAATTCAAGAAGTTCTGCAGGAACATAAAAAAAATAAGAAATACACATGGCAAAGAACTGCAATGTCCTTGCATACATTTGAGCTGTGAACACAGCTTGAACTCTTGGCAGTGAAATCAGGAAGAGGAAACTGTTCTTACACTCCACATGTCAAATTCAGTACTGGGTAGCTAAACAAATCCTCAGGAAACGAAATTATCGGCAAGTTAATATGATGTGGGTAAAAAACAAGTAACAGGGGTAATGAAGATCTGCCATGATGCTGAAACACAACTTTTGTTTTATAAAAATCAAGCCTTTGGAGATGGACAGCATATACTCTTAAGTCTCTCCATGAAAGCTCTGAAGCTGTGGATTACCCAAGTGGAAAACACTGCCTCATTGTAACCTCGTTCTTCCACAGGAATGTGCTGCACTTCACTAACATGTCTCCAGGAAAGTGCTCCAGCTATGCAATGATTTTCTTCTGGAAAAAAAAATCCCAGAAAGCCCAAAGCCTCATAACCAGTGTGCCAATCCCAGCTATGGATGTACACAGGGGAGCTTTAACAACTGACCTAAGGGTAGTCCTACAACATCACATTTAATTTATGTACAGTGCAACAAGAGGAGGAAGGATTTAAAGAAGAAACAAGCCATAATTTGTAGCCCAAAAATAAGGGACAGAATGGCTCCTCTTTTTATTTCCACTGAGCAGAAATGCTTTTGCACTGGACATCAAGTGGCTCTCCACAGAATCTAGTAGTTTTTATTTAAGAACCTTAATTTCAATTCCAACCTTAACAGCGTCAGCACAAAGGGGAAATACTCAATAGATAAAAAACCAGTCAACAGCACCATAACCTTTCTTAAAGCTAACTCTGTAAGAATATAAAAATCAAACCAGAACTGTTTTAAATAYATTTTTCTCTTGGGAAGACCAAAGGGACCACAGACACTGTCTCTACTGAAGCGCAATCTCAATATTACATGTCTAATTTTGTAGATCTTCCCTAAGGCTGCTTGCAGAGATTCTCTGAGCCAGGATATGGGCTTCAGGCATGTAAAATATTAATCCTTCTGGACCTCCTGAATGTCTGTTTGCTCTTTTGATCTTCACGTACTTTTCCACTGATGAAAGAATGTGCATTTCACACATGAAATAAATGCAAGAAGAAAGTATAAACCTAGAATCTTATTACAATTTTAGTTTTTCCTCATGTAAGAGGACAGAATTTAAAACCATAAGATAACAGAAGCATCCATTTGGTTCTGAAGTTACCAAAACAGCAAATACTGTCAGCAATAGCAAAGCACTCAAGAAGAGCAAAACATAAAGTTTGCACAGGCTACGCGAGAACTTCTATTTTGATTTTTATCTCCTTCCTGATGCTCAGAGATGCCAATAYATATCCGACATACCTGCTCCAACTTCCTTTTCTTCTTCTTCAATGTTGTTTTTGATACTGTCATACTCCTCATCAATTGCCTGGTTCCCACGCATCTGGGAGAGRATCCTCCGTGCCCTCTGAGTCTGCCCTTTCTGAATGAGCCAACGGGGGCTTTCCGGAAGAAACAGGAAGCCAAGAAATTGGAGGGCTGCCGGAAACGCCGAAAGGCCCAACATGTACCTAAAAATGAAAAAATAAAGAAGTGTCTAACACTCAYCCACAATAACATTCTCGGAACAGTCATGCACACACTCAAGTTTTACAATGTACATATTAGGATGCCGCTTCTCCTAGCGAGAAGGATGTTCTGCCAGGGAAGGGAAATACTTGTAACAAAGTTAACTAGGAGAAACCATSGACTTTGTTGCCTCTTATCCTCTCCCCTCTTACTCCTTCTGTTCAGAAATGAAGTGGGCAAGATACCTGTTCTTAAACATTTTAGAAAATTGGATTCTCACATGAAAACCCAGTGCACACCAAGGATTACGTTGAATATTCTGTCACTGACTCTACAGCCGCTGCTCTGGGGAGCACTGACTCACACTAAATGAAATAGTCCATGCGTTCAGAGACCAAACTGATCCCTTTCAGCAAAGATATAAAAAAGGAAAGAAGAAAGTCAAAGATAGATAAATGAAAGAATGGAAGAAGAAATCAAATGTCTTTAAAAATAACTGGCACTGTCAATGACATAAAAGTGAGACTGAAAAAAGAAGCCGAAGCAACTACAGAAAACTTTTTTGGGTCAGCAAGCATGTATATAACATGTACATATAAAAACACATGAACAAGGAATAAAGTCCTTTCTAGGGAGAAGTCTATTTTCCTTTTCAAACTTTCTACCTGGGAGCACATAACCCACTTGTGCATTTTCAGGCAGCTGCAAAAGCATGCTTTAAGTCAAAAGAGTATTTGAGATACCTACGGTATTATAGTGTATAAACTTGGAAGGTTAATTCTGTACTATCTCTATCGGGGATAACACTTCTGATGGTCAGTACTGACACAGATGACAACACTCACACACACTGTGATTCGCTCTGACTAAAARCCTGCACAAGACAAACACCTCCCAAACTCGGTGTCAGAGGTGGCTCTGATACTCACGCTTCACATTTTTATACTACACAGAATCCCACATTCCTTCAATAAAACATATGCACACAGTATGACCAACATTTTCACAAGCAAGCTGGAATTCTTTCCAATTCTTTTCAAGCTAGAATTCTTTCCAGTTCTTTCCAGATTGGAATTCTTTCCAATTCTCTCCAAAGCTTGCAGCTCAGAGGAAAGGGCACTGCAGAACAGAGCACTGGGAAGCAGCTTATCTCACTAGCAGGTGCCTACGGCAGGACAGCCTCTGCCCTGAACAGACAGGTATGCCTGTATTTAAACCTTCCAACAGCTCTTCCCTTTTGCAGAACTAATTCTACAGAATTGTTCTTGCTTATAATATAAGTCAATAACATAAAGTTTTATGTTATTTTATGTATAAATTTTATGCATAAATTAAATAAAATTTTGCTGCCAGTATCAAGGAAAGTCTGAGTTCATGTATTTTAAATCGTTTTAGTCATTGTGGTTTTTTTTGCAATAGCACAAGATACTTAAGACCTTTCACTTGGGTATCCTGAAGAATTCTAATTTTTACTTTCCTCAGAAAACMTATGAGGCAATCAAACCCAGAGAGAATTAAGAACCTTCTAGAATTTCCAGTTATAAACATCAGCTCAGCATTCAGGAGTTACTCCAAGAAGAATTACAAGAATTACTGAAGAATCTATCATTTTGTTCTGCTTCTTAAATACGATTTTTCATACATCAGATACACCATGTGCCCTCGACTGGGATTTTTCAGCTTCCATTATGGACTTCAAATGATGCTGATGCTTCAAAGAGTACCACCTATATAACACTGCAAGCAAACATTCTTCACTTTAGTGGTTATAACCATTAAATTACCTCCAGAAACAGGCCCTCAGACAGAGCACCACGGTATACTGTACTCATAAATAGATTCACACCTTGAAATCAATAAGGAGATTTATTTCTTTACATTCATATTAGCCAGTTTCTGCTCCTCCAGGAGCTTATCAAAGCCCTTTAGTCCATCACATGCAGCAGCAGCCTCCAGAGCTGGGAAGCTGAGTATATTCAAACAACTTTGCTTCTTAAGGTAAGTGCTACACCTGAAAGCTGGACCCAGCCTGACGGGGTTATCAGTTGGACCCTGTTAAATTATTTGTTGGGAACAAGATAAAAAAAAAATCTACAGGAAGTGCTCAAACACTAAAGTCAGTTTCCAATTGACCTGTTTCTGGTCAAAGTTGAGCATAASGAGCAGGTCAAATGCAAAACACACAGTTAAGAGCATAAATCCATTTCAAGTTCAAGAGTTGTCACTGTTTCCAGATAAAACAACTTCACATACTCCATTTGGAGTAAAGTAGGCAACAACATGCAGGGAGCCAGCTTTCAGAAAGCAAATAAAGATTTTTCCTATATAGAGTGCAAGGATTTCCATTTGAAACTAATTGTCTAAAAGACTTGAAAAAAAAAAAAACCTAGCATGAAATTTAATGTAYGTTACAACATTTCCCTTAAACACACTTCAACAATACTACTAAAATAGCATTAGYGGGATTTATCATGACATAAGTATCAGKTTTTTTTGTTGTTCTTGTTGTTTATTTTGAATTTGACACTCAGCGTTTCCAAGAACATCTGTGATTTTTCCCCACACGTGCAAGGACAACTCTTTCCAAGCAACAAACCTGCCTTCCTTCCAGCTCAGGCTCAGGCTGCAGGAACGCAGCTGAGGACAGAGAGACAAGGAAACATTCTGCAAATAACAACAGCTCCACCCTGGAGATGAGGGAGAATCTCTGGGCACCTGATCTGCAGCATAGCCTCAGTTTCTGTCCAGTTTCCCTGTTCTTTTCTCCTCAGTCCAACCTCATGTCTTGGGAGTCCTTAACTTACAGGAGAACTGCCTGTAAGGTTCAAATACTTCAGCTAGTATTTAGAATTTTAACCAAAAACACATTTCTGCTTACCTTTTGTCAAAACTAAGCACATTTCTCTAACTGTAGAAAGGGTTTAGTAATTCTATTTTTTTGTAAGACTATTTCACAGAATGGTTGAGGTTGGAAGAGACCTCTGGAGACGCCCTAGTCCAATCTCCCCGCTCAAGCAACATCACCTAGAACATGTCCAGATGACTTTTGAACATCTCCAAGACAGGAGACTCCACTGTCTCTCTGGATAACTCATGTTAGACAGACTCAAAGAAAAGAAGTTTTCCCTCATGTTCACAGGGAACTGCCCATTGCCCCTCRTCCTATCATCAGGCACCACAAGAGTCTGGCCCTATTCTCTTGACACCCTCCCTTTGGCCACTTTTACACACTGACAAGATCTGCCCTTCTCAGTCTTCTCCAAGCTGAAGAGTCCCAGCTCTCTCAGCCTCTCCTCAAGTGAGAGATATTCCAGTCTCTTAATCATCTTAGCAGCCTTTCACTGATTTGCTCCAGGAGTAGCTCCATGCCTGTATTCCACCAGAGAGTCTAGCACTTGACACTGTGCTCCAGTGCTTCAGATGTGGCCTCACCAGGGCTGAGTGGAGGGCAGGATCCCCTCTCTTGACCTCCTGATAACGCTCTTCCTAACAGTCCCAGGATACCCTTGACCTTCTTGGCCGCAAGGGCACATCACTGGCTCATGGTGAAGTTGTTCACCAGGACCCCCAGATCCTCTCCCGCAGAGCTGCTTTCCAGCAGCTTATACTGGTACCAGCTTATACTGGTACAGTTCTCCCCAGGTACAAGACTCTACACTTGCCTTGGTTGAACTTCATGACGTTCCTTTCTGCCCATCACTCCAGTCTACCCAGGTCCCCCTGAAAGGTTGCACAGCCCTCTGGAGTATCAACCACTTCTGCCATTTTKTATCATCAGCAAACATGCTGAGGGTGAGCTCTGTCCCTTCATCCGAATAAATTCAGCAATATTGGACCCAGTACAGCCATCCAGACAGACTCTGAAGTCTGAACCAGTGACCACAACCTTTGAGCTCTGCTCTCAATCCACCTGTCTATTCATCTACCCTGCACTTCCTTAACTTGTCATCAAGACGGTTGCTCTCATGGGAGATGAGGTCCACCTCATTGTGTGAGCTTTAGTCAGAGAGGCTTTTAATGGCAAACATTCCATTTTTGTTGGTTCATACCCACTATCATACAACTAGCAGTGCTGAAATATATTTATGGGATTTCTTGATGCAGAGCAAGTGATTTTACTGAAGGCCTATCTTTTTGAATGACAATGGATCTACAGGACACAAGAACTCTACAGGAGAGCACAAGAAAGTAAAACAAAAAAAAAATGGAAAAATTACAAAATTAATAAAGTTCACAGGACATCTCAAACAAACTTTCAGTAACATCTAAGAGTCTAGGAATTTTTCTCTGTATTTTCTAAGAACATTTCCTAAGGGTAAGCCACAAGAACCCAAGATCTTTTCATCCTCCTCAAAGAGCCACTAAGTGGACCATCTGTTAAAGAATGAAGGCTTTTTCATTGCTCTCTATTGATTTTTGGTCTATAAATCAYAGAAAATAATCTTGGATCACTAATATGAAAAATCAATAGTGGGAAATATGAGCACCTAACTGCAAAGCCAGACCAGACATTTCCTAGAGATATAGATTCTTAATCTCTCTCTCCAAGGGTGCCTCATCATAACAAAGGTATACAGCAGCAGTCCAGAAACACTTAGCAATTACTATAGGAAGAAGCAATAYCCAGAAAGTAGAGCAAAACAGAGCCACATCATTCTATAATCTAAACTTCAGCTATGACATTATGCTACAATAACTTCAATAACTTTTACTTTCATTCTGCTTGAATCTATAGCAACATACTTGCTGAAGTTTGCCCCTTGGGGGGAAAAAAAAAAAAAAAAAAAGGAAAAAAAGGTAATGTATTGTAAAGGCAAGAGGCAAGCTGCTTTTATATTACAATCTTTACTACAATCACTGAAGCTTTGTGGTGTATATTTATTGGTCATGCATTTTAAAGTTCACTATAGAGTCATAAAAGCTAAATAGGTTTCAAATATTAAGTCTAAGTGAACACAGCATGCATAGTATTCAGCAGTAGTTAAAATCCCCTTTCAGCATATAGATTTACCACTTTATATGTGAATTCTGTTTTACCACCATGAATTATGATAGTTGTCAAACATTAAGTTCTTTTCAGTATATCTAGGCTTGCCGAAATCCTAACAATGTTGGCTTTGCTTTCAAATGCAACAGTTCACAAACCTCCATCCATCCTTTGCGAGGTAGCTGAAGAGTCCATCGATGACACTTGCGAAAAACTGCCCTCCTGTGATGAAGAGCGTATTAATGGTAACTAATCTGCCTCTTAAGTGTGGCGGAGCGACTTCGGCGATGTACACTGGTACTGTCATAGATGCCACACCTGCAAAAACAAATTTAAATGCTATTAATGAAACTGAAACAGACATTACAGCTTCTTTTGAATGAAGCACTCTATTCCTTAGGATTCTTTCAGTGAAATTATTCCAGGTTCCTGCCTCTCCCCCTTCAAAAAAAGGTCTGAGCATCTCTCCATATTGCTGTGGGCAAACACACTGGTTACTGAGTGGCTGGATCTCAAGCTCACAGTTCTACTCAATGACACAAAGAACATCATACTTCTAATCCATACCATGTGCATATTAAGACTAAATAAAAGCATCCCACAAAGACAATGGAATCATCTCTTGGATCAGAGATGCCATGACCCACATCCGCATACCTAAAACAAAACGACTAACTTGGGGTTTTACATAGAAAGATGCCAAGTATTCATAACTCCGAGTTCATGCAGGCCTACAGCCTGCTCTCCATCTTGCGGAAAAAAACAGGGCCACATAATATTCATGATGTGCAATTCTACCATCATCATCATTATTATTACACAAAAACAATTTTTTCTCAACTTTTCTGGAGTATAAAGCTGTATTGTGCTAGGATAAAGGCYGGATGCCCGAGTGAGGAGTGGAGCCGGGTGGACAACAAAATGGCGCCGGGGCCTTGGTCACAGAGCGGCTGCGCTGCGGAACCTTCCAGAAGATGCCGGCAGCTCCTCAAACCGCTCCAGAGCAGCCCGCCAGGCATAAAAAGCCACATAAAAGTGTCAGGAAAACATTAAAAATTTATTGGAGCCTTTTTCAAAGCTCACCAGAACGCACCGCGGAAAAAGCAGCATTCAGCTCGCCCTTTGTCTGCTCGACACGCAGGCACATTCTCAAACACATGTCACTACCAGAAATATTTCTTCTGTGTCTTTCCCATCAGTGTTTTAACTAATTACAGGCAAACAGATGGAGACAGTGCACGTGGGAGAGAGAAGCTCTCCCAGTATAGCCCGGGAGCGCTTGCCCTTCCTCACAGCCAGCGCAGATGAGACCACAGTCGGAGCGAGCGTGTTGGGATGCTCCTGCTGGAKCAAGGTGGGAAGAAAGGAGGGACACTCCGGCCTCCAGAGCGCTCCTCCGTGGCRCCGGCTCACACCTCTGCTGTCCTTTCACAACAGAAAATATCTTTATGTTCCCAGAAGATCCAGGAAGATGTTTTGATACTAAGACCGGCTGTAGCGGCCAAGCAACTCTGCTTCTGATGGCAGCCGGCAGCAAAGGCTTAGGAAAAGCTCAACAGCAGAGAAAGGATCAAGTAATCCCTTATCAGACCCTAGGCTTCCAATTATCACCAGGTTAGGGAATTCATGACTAAGTCTGCATGTGGACCAGACATTTAGCAGCTCTGCAGGGACCTTGCTGTCTGCCACTCTCATCACTCCTGGCAGGAGAGCAGCTCTTTCCTCCCTTCAGCTCTAGAACAATTCCAGCATCTTCTACATGGGCTGTTTTCAACATACTCCTGTTTATAACAGACCAACCTTAGCTAAAAATCCATGGTATTTCAAGGGTGCAAAATATCAGCCTGGAAAGGCTATTTTATCAACTGCTCCATAAAGATCTTCCCTGCTGTTCACAAGAGTAATAAGAAAATGAGAGAAGATGATTGAATATYAGGGCACTGGGAATGATGTCCTCCAAAAAGAAGCTTGGAGGTATAAACACAGAATAGCCCTTGCAGTAAATACAGAGGAGTAAAAACTGTTCCACTTCCCTCTTTTGAGGAACACTTAAAAAATAAGAGACTTGGCACTTTTCTTAAGAGATGCTACTCAAAGCTAGTCCCTAATATTCATCCTCCCTTATGCTCTGCAAATGAGGATACCACTAAAAGCCTTAGAGAAATAACACACACTCCTAGGAAGGGTATCTTTGAATCATTCAGTGAAGTGAATTTGTAAGRCAAAGATGGCAAGGTCTATGCATGGACTTTATTAGAAAGATGTGCACAGTTAAAAACAATATGCTCTGCAAGAGAGCTGCTTTCTGTGTTTTTTTTTTAATTACATAACTTAAATTTATGGTGAAGCTGGGAGACTACAACAGGATTCTCCATACTATTTGAGTTTGACATTTAGAGTTCAGGCCAGATTCCTATATAATGATACCTCACGCATAAGAGTGCAGCCTGGAAGCCAATTACCCAGGAGAACATTGTGCTTCAAGCGGGGATGCCTCCACAGGCTCACACTAATTTCATTTGCTCCTTTTCCACACTGCAAATGTCAGCCAGGTTTTTAACATTACTGAATTATGAAAGAAGTTATTCTGACTGCGTGCCAAGTCGCAACAGTTCAGCTTACAGAAACATAACACTTTGGAATAAAAATTCTCCATCTACCAATTCCTTTCAGCACAACAAAGTCAGAAAAAAAGTCAGAAAATTTAATATGAAGGAGGTGAAAACTAGTTGAGATTCATCTATTACAATACTCATAGCCGGCGGGGCCGAGGGCTCTGAGCTCAGACACACGATCTGTCCTCAGTAGAGCAATCTACCCCCTCAACCTGGCTGCTCTTCTCCACCTGGTTGGTTGGGTGCTGCTCAGCTTTCAGATCCTGGGACACATTTTCCTGCTTAACATCCTCTCAGTTTAGTCTATGCAGCTACGTAGAAGGGTTGATTTTACGCATGATCTGCAAAGAAACCTTGTTTTAAATCCAGTCAGAGAAATCTGCTACCAATGCACTCAGAAAACACAGGTGGCACCACCGAACAGCCTAAAAGCTACTGACAGCATCCAGAGCACAGCATCAATCCTGGAAGGTGCTAGAAATGCCGTTAACTGTAGTTAGGGTGATACTTGCTATTGATGGGCATAACCATAGCCCATTTCTGTAACATAAGGGTAATGTGAAGGTTAAAACACTTTTGCAAAGTGCCATTATGTTCCTGAGCAAGGGACATCATGACAGCAGGAGGCTTACTGCTATTACTGCCTTCTACCAGAAAGCTAATGTCTCCGAGAATTGCCAGGGGAAGGTTACACACGTTCAGTGACACCAGTTATTCAGCTGACATCCATACAATGGTTCAGATCAGTTATCATCAGCCTTGCAATTAACAAAATAGGATTTCTTGGGAAAAAAAATAAGAAGTTAGAAAAGAATCTCAGCTCGGTAAAACTGGTTTTGTAGGCTAAGGTTCTCTTCTGTAGATTGCACAATACACCCAACTCATCTCAGAGAGCTTTCCCAACTGCTAATTATTCTAATGCCCTTTATCTTAACACTGAACATAGGTGTGTTCAGACCCCTGATACTTCACCAAACTGCTATCTTTCAACATCGTGACTATACTTGCATATTAAAGAATATACCCAGTTTTCTCCATATAACAATGTATTTGCCACATACTGCAGGAGAAGTCAAATGCCTCCCTAGCATCACATTCCCAGAGTGACAGATACCCCCTGGTCACTGGTGCATCCACATCCACTTTCTGACCTTTGGAAACTTTCATAATGATGCTCTCAAAGTTCTCCTTTCTTGACGTGTACTCAGGCCTTACTCTCACTAATGGATTTCCTASAATGTACAGAAAGCTTAAAGACATCCTAACAACAACAAAAAAAGCAAACAAAGAAAAAACAACTTAGTTTGTAGAAAATAAAGTGATGGATGGCAACCCATCACAGTGACATCGAAACATACTTCTGCTTCCAAGTCTGAAGCAGGTTTTGGGAAATGGGAAGGGACAAATAAGAAAACCCACCTAATGTGACTGGCTGCCATCCAGCAGGCATTCATTTCAACAAAGGCAAAATTCTTTCTAAGAATGACATGGAGTAAGAAAGTTATTCTGAGGCAGGCCACATTAAGGAAAAATTCATACCTCTTTAAAAAGCAATGATAATATTTTTGATTTTAGCATGTTATTCACATTATAGGATTGCTTTCAATTGCTACAGCCTAAGAGAGGAAATACTTGTGAAAAAGCATAATCAGAAGCAAGGCATTAAATGTTAATCAACTATAAACATCTCTGAAATATGTAACAACAAGAATTCATTAGGTAGTTCTTTTAATAGATATATTTTAAAAAAATAAAAACAAAGAGCAACTTTCCTAGCAAAACAAATATGACTGCAAAGTAATCTTTTCCTAATCTTTCCTATAAGACTGTTTTCACTGACACTAAGATGATATTTTTAATATGCTCTTACTGCTGAACGGTTCACCCCAAAGGAAAGATGCTGGCTGTGGGCAAGTACAGCACTACCCAAGGAATGAAGCTGGTTAAGTGACAAGATGTGAGGAAGAGAAAAGGAGAGCAATTAGCTGGGAGCTCTGTCAGAGGCAGTTCAAGCTCTTCAGTGGGCACCATGGCCAGGATATCAGGGACACCAGACGAGCCCCATCCTTATTCACCCATCTAACCAMGGCACTGGCCTTCCAACCTCATTAAGAGAACAGTTCAGGAACAAATATAATAGAAGACTCCTTAAATTTGGACCACAAGATGCAGATAATTATCATGCAGGAAGCCTTAGTCAATATGAGGAACTGAAATAATCATATTAAATGTTATTTAACTTCTCAGATACTCATTTAAGAGACTGATTACTATAGCTGCTACTCTAATCTGAACGCTGAGATAAGAGACAGAGGGCACAACTCCATTTTAAGGAAATCAAGAGAAAGCAGGTTCAGGGAGGCACGTTAGGGCTGTATTAGCATTCCAGAAGGTATCTGCAGTATGAACATATAAGTATTCATACCACCAACCAAAGCATTAYACAGAATTTATTAAGTAGTTCAGGCACAGAATCAACAATGTATATATGTACAAGAGAAAAAGGTTATAAAGGAGAACTCCAGTGATGATCAGGAGAATTAAAAAGACATTTTTAGAAATGAGATTAAAGCTAGCCTAGCAAAACAACAGGAAAAAGGGAATCCAAGCTCACACTTATGAAAACATGCAGACAAGGAATCCAAACTCTCATTTACGAAAATATGCAGACAAATGGTGGCCCTGATGGAGAGCTGAAGCGTTAGGGAGGCTCATGCAGAAGCTGGGGCTACCACCGGTTTGTCCCTCTTTTCCTCCACTAAGGCCTTGCACCTCCACTACTTCTCTCCCTGGGAAAGCTGGCAATCCAACAAGCAGAAGGGCCTCCCTCTGCCTGCTAACATTTATATTTCTTATATACACTTAGAGGTCACTCAGGCCTAGAGGTAGAACCAGGTACCATCAAGACGCTGGCCTGAGACAGGATGAACAGCAGCTTTAGACGGTCAGGCTGGAAACTGAAAACCAAAATGTGACGAAACCACAATAAAACCAAGGTGTGAAGTAATCACAATAAATTAATTAAATAAATAAATAAATAAATAAATAGATAGATAGATAGCAAGTGTGTTCCTGTTTTTCCTTCAGTACCGCTATGGAAGGCATTCAGTAACTGAGCCATTAATCCCTATTCACAAGAAAAAATCAGTGACAGCTGAATAGGGAATTTATTTTAGGAGCTCCAACTGAATAGGAACAGAAATTATTCAAACATTTCCTTTCAGGAGGACACTCGCTAAGATTGAGACATTCTTCACTAACAAATAAAGCTAAACCGAGATTATTACACTAAGATCATAGTCTTTTCTATTTTTTAACCTGTATGCTATTACATATCTTTGATAGATTGAACTTGCAAGAGTGAATCTTCATTAAGATGTTAAATTTTAATACAACTAACTTTAAAATTAGCTCATTAAGAAGCAGCCCTTGGAGGTCTGCACTGCTTGCAAGGATTCCAAGTATCTCTGGGAAATGGTTCCACAGTTCCGCAGGATCTACAGAGGCTGATTGGGAATAACTGTATAGCAAAGACAACCAGGAATGAAATATTAATAAATAGCTTAATAGATGTTGCATTGCTATGAGAAAGTTTGAATATGATTTTTTTTTATTAAAATAGAAAACTCCAAAGGGAATTAGAGAAGTTTGCCAAGCTAGATCCAAATACCAGACTAATGTGCTGTTCTAGTGACTTTATAGGAAATTTGATAAGATTCTTGTGTCTTGRATATTGAACATGCAATCTAAATGCAGCATCTTGAAACACAGCTGATCCCAGAAGAGTATCAGGTTTTTAATATATAGAGACAATAAGTCTTTCACTGAGCCTTTTTTCAGTTGTATTCCTCCATACTATTCCCCAAGACTTTTATTTTAGTTCAGACAAGGACAGTGAGAAGCTCCTCTACATCCTGTAAGTCATTCCTGCCAATAGATAATTTTAGAATATTACTGGTGTAATTGAGTATTAATACTCAAGAGGCTTAATGCAAAAAATCGGTTAACTTTGTGGATAAAAAGTGACAGTTTCATAATAATTATATATTCTTTATTGTTAATCTAAGGAAGAATCCATATATGTAGTGTGTTAGGTGAAAAATAACAAGCATTAGCAAACAAGACATCCTTTGCAGTAAAGATGCATTTATTTTAACAGTCTATTAGCTTTCACACACAAATTAGCTACCTGGATCAGGACCAACCACCTATATTCTGTAGACAACTCCACAACATGTTCAGAAACTATCACTCTGGAATAAGGCCTAACTAGAGTAAATATGAAGCCTTTTCAGAGTCTCCCAGAGTCCCTTTTTGCTGTTACCATTAACATTTCCTGTTTTCATTAAGGGGTATCAGAGTCTCTCCCTGAACATGCTGTTGGGAAGCACTGAAGAAGGCAGGACACTTGMGCCCTGTTTTAGCTCACCCAACACTTGTCGAAGAGATGAAGCCCAAATGTTCATTCAAACAGCACTTACAGACTGTGAACTTCACATAAAAGCTCAAGTCTCCTATAAAACATSTGGGCTTCCCGCTCACCACGACACACGGGAAAGGCACTCCCAGCATCTCTGAAGTGGGTACTCAAAGGGGTTTTGGGGTGATTTGGCAGCGCTTTTCCACTGCACTTTCTGCTACACAGGATTAGTAGGCGCCTGTTTCTCAGCAGCTGCATAGCTGTACTCAGGGACAAGAGAGCCCCAAATGGGTACRCACACAGTGACAAACCACTGGCTCCAAGATGTCACGATTTTGTGTGTAGTAGGCAGATCTAAGTGCAACTCCCCTACATTTCAAGTGTAAAAATCACTGTGGGGTGTATCAAACAAGGACGAGGACCTTCACTTAAATACTTCACACAGTAACTGTGTGCCACAGCTGTCACCAGTACTGCAAAAAGGAGACTAATAAACAGATGTTGGCCTTGCTACATTACATTATACACAAAGATAATTTCAAGTTTAAAACTCTGCCTTGATCAAGTTACAGGTTCAAAGACAAATTTTACCTATTTACGATGGTAACACAAGAATACAGCACGTGTGCAACCGAAGTGCTAAGGCTTTCCTGACATCTTCAGGGCAGGATCTTTCAAGAAGATTTTATAAATTCATTAATCAAGATAGAATATGTATCAGAATACTTATTTTCCTACAGTGTTGTGGGAAGAGATTCTGCAATCCAGATTTGTTTGTTTGTTTTAGCCTGGAAACTAGGTGGTTAAGGCAACAAGAAATTAACTAAGAAACTGGTAGTAAAGACAGACAAGAACCTAAGACTTAAAGACTAGAAACTGAAGTTTATTAAAGAGATTTAGCAAGAACTTGAAAACATAGATTCAAATTTGCAAGACTCTTTAAGAGCACTCCTAACAAAGACAGGAAATAGAGACCAAAATGTTATTCACAGCTGGAAATTGCAAGTATTCAGTTCCCCTAAAGAAGAGCCCTGTGCAGAGCAGGGCACAAGATGTGCCAAACTCTGGGAGCATCAACAGAATAAGGAGGAGAAAAGGGAGGAGAAACACCYCCCGTGAAAGCAACTGAATGGAGGAAGCTCTTGAGGTCACATGCAGGCAACCATGCTCAAAGCAGAAGGGAATACTTAGCACTGCAGGTGGCAGATCACGGCTTTCGCTTCACAGCAACCCAGAATTAGTTTTCCAAATTCCGTCTTCCATAACAGGCAACCAACRTCCCTCCTAATATGTGTTGTCAAGTGCTTGGTTAGACTCAGCTCCACTTGCTGCCTGGGCTCCTGCCCATCCTAAGGAGGCGCCTCCGTTCCCACTCAGCACCGTACAGGAAATCCGTGCTGGTCATCGGGGCGGTGGATCCTATCCCAGGAACCCGGAGCGTGAGAAGGAGCATTAAACACCTCATCCMGCCCAAACCCAGGAGCAGCTCTAGCTTTAAGAATGATCTCAGAACATGCCAAGCTTTAAACAGAACGCTTCCTGCTAAAAATCCACCTGAAAATAGAGACATTGMAGAGTAACAAGCAAACCAGTAAGGAAGTGAAATAGCCTGTGACAGGTTCTTCAGAGCATGTAAGCAGCGCAATTGATGGCTAATCTAGATCTATAGTTTCAGCAAGAAAAGGAGCTTAAGAAGRCTTTTGTTGGGTCACTTATATAGCTATCAATTTGCATTTAACAAGYTGCAAGCTTCAATCCCTAAGTGGATTTGCTCCCTTTTTTGGTTTTTTTTTTCTTTTTCTCTTTCCTGCCAGCTAGGCAGGAACAGAAGAGTTATTTCTGGAATAGCATTTTCAGATTTGTTTTTTCTCCCCCATTTAGGCATTCATTTCTCAAAAAGCACATAYATGCACAGGCACACAGGGGCAGGTGTTATTGCTAATTTTCCATATGGAATTTGCCATTGTTCRGCGTACTTGAAAGGCACCAGGAACTGTGACCAAGTGCATTCTTCAGCCATTAAAATAGTACCAGATTAATAACTACACCTAAAAGCTACTAAAAGGCAACTGGCAAAAAACTCTTTTTTGTTTCTGAATTACCTTCATTTGCAAAGACTCTGTGAGCTCACAAGCTGTGGAAGGTCTTTCCTATGTGAAAGAGTAAAGCAGCACAGGTCTCCTATTTACCTCCACCATATGGCAAAGTTGCTCACTCCAGAGGAGAATATTTTATTTCCACTTGAAAATTATAAACACAACAGAGCAGCTTTCTGCATAACTGCTTGTACAGACATGTCAGGCAAGCCTCACTTCCCTCACTGTGAAAGTGAAGCAGCTTTCCGTTTTAATAGCTGCATTATGTATTTGTATACAAACTGCTTGTAACTGATCCAAGGAATGCTTTGCTGTGGATGCTTTGGCTGTGCACACCATGCTGTTCCTGCTGCTCACCTGCAYCTAGGGAAAACAGGCAGTTGAGGAGCAGGGGGTTGGACTAGGTGAGCTCTAGAGGTCCCTTCCAACCTCAGTCATTCTGGGATTCTGTCACTTCTGGCTTTAGCAAAGAATTTCTTTACAGAAAAGTSTTATTTTCAGGTGATGAGTTTGAATGCTGACAGGAAAGCAAAGCAAAACAAAATGCTGCCTTTCCAAACTTTGCTGAATGTGGTTTAGCAGCAGGGGTGGCACTGTGTGCATGCTCWGAGCACTCAGAGAATGCAGAAAAATGCAGGACCTGCCGCAAACAGGGGCAGTACAAGYGCCATGAACAGTACGGCAGCCTGTTAATGCGCAGCATGAATGTGCAGAAGATCTGAGCTGGGCAATCCACCCAAACCCTTCTCTTTGCCTGCCTCACCCTGCTAGCTTTGGGCAGGCCACTACAAAGCCCTGCTCTGCGAACATATAAAGGAGTGCAGAGGCCCCGTGGAAATGCAGAGCATGGGAATCATCCTTCAAGTTTCAAATCAGTGTATTCCAAAAATGGATGGCTTTTTTTTTTTTTTCCTCTTTTAAAATGAAGTGTATCTATTTATGCATTGATTCAGGCCAACAACTTCTAAAAAAGAAAAAAAAAAAAAAAAGGAAGGAAAATGTGGAAGATGCCCATGTTTGCAGTAGTGGGTAAAGGAAAAGTGCAATGCTTTTTCTTGGGGTACCCTGCAAGTTCTGCGTGCTGAAGAAAGGGCATTTCCTTAGCACTGGTGAAGCCAACTCCCTTGGCCACTGGCCACAGTCTGAAAGCTGCACGTTGCTTTAGGGCAAACGTCTCAGCCTAAATGCGTCCGGAAGGTTTCCCACACGGTCCGCACACTCTGTCGTTCCAGTAGCAGTTATTTGCCTCCAGTGAAAGGCAGCTACAATAAGAGATCTTGTTGACAAGAGGAGCAGTCCCAGGTAAGCAGGAATCTTCACCCACGCAGTGCTGGCCCCTCAAGGCACATGGGTTCATTCCTGGAGATGATGGCTTTCAGACCTGGACACCTTGCAGACCCCAGCCACGTCGCACTGCCAGCKGCCTCTCAAGCAGCACATGTAATTCTGCTAACAGGATTGCTTTAATTCAAGTTTTGCTCTGTAGACCTCCTTATTACCAGTGCTTGGAGCAGGAGGACGCGGGGAGGCGGCAGTGGGGACGGAGCCAGGGAGCCGTCATGAAGGGAGAGCTGCAGCCCCACTGCAAGGCCCAGGCAGCCACTCCGATGCCCTCAGTAGATGTCATTAATTGAAACAAGACCCTGGAAACTCTAGGGCACCTGGAGATTAAAAGGAAATAGAGGTGGTATCTCCAACATGCTTCCGAATGGAAGGGAGAGGTACAGATAAAAATTCAGCCAGTGCTCTCTGGTGAACTGACAAGACCTTCGAGTCCCAAGGGGAACAATTTCATGCCACAACCACAAAGAAACCCAACGARAAGCAGGAATCTCTCTGCTCAGAGCGTCGGCATCACTGGCTTTGCAGGGGGTATTTCTAGGCAAACAGTCTCACAGTCCTGCCACTAGAGCAGCGACRGGACTCAACCTCACAGGCCTCCTTGAAGCAATTAGCGCCCCATCTCATTTTCCCCTATAAGCTGATCCACACTTCACCTGATCTTTTAATTAAGCTTTCATAAAGCCAGATCTAATTGAAACATAATTACRGTAAAATCTAGCCAGCTGTAATTGAGTTTTCATTTCAAAGTTGAAGAATTTCTTTTATTTACACTTTAAGGAAGAGGATGTAGACCAGGGCTGCTCTTCTCTCTCAAACTAAAGGTAGAGACTGCTAAGAATACTCTAAGAGGGCAACATCAAGGAAGCAGAACTAATTATCGGCTGGAGGACTCATTAAACGGRGCACTAATAACTGTGAGTCAGAAAGAAAGCGGCCGTGATGCCTTCTAATAAGTAGAGCTCGAGGACCAGGCCCTGGCAGACGCGCAAAGCCGTTTACAGCAGACCTGAGCTCTGGGTGCTTCACCACCACTGCTTCCTTCTCCCATTAGCACTGCTATTAGTCCCTTACTGTATGCAAGAATAAAATAATACCACAGTGTTTTCACTGTAAAAGAGTTTTATGAGCCACTCCACAACATGCCCAGCTGATGACAAATTTAATGCTGTAAGGTTTAAAGAAGGCTTCAACCCAGGAGAATTCAGTTCTTACACAATCAGMARGGCCGGRAAAGACCTTCAAGATCGAGTCCAGCCACGTTGGTTTCTGCCACTAAAGCCCCTTTCCTAACAGCAAAATCTCTTTCCTTGGCATCTGTGACCCATCCCARTAATGTAACAACTGTAGAGGTCTCCAATGCAGAACACTTGATCTGCAAAGAGCTACTGCTCTTCAGCCCCACGTGCAATAGGACAGGCTCTTCAACACCACCAAGTTGACTGCAAATCCTTTCCTTTCTTTAGACGGCTAAAACACAGAGCATTTTGAGTCTTCCTCCAAGGCGCCTACTCAAATTTAGCCATAAATTACCATTTAGTAGGAGAGCCCATTCATGGGACTTCTGCAAACCATGTGTGAGCAACAGGAAAGACTTCAGGGAGTAATTTAGGAATAAAAGGATAATGTGACAGGCTGCATCACTAACTTCCTATAGTTGTTCCTCTGTGACTCTATGGAGATATATCTTAAAATTGCAAATTGGGCCAATTTTCCTTTATCTTGTTTTTTTTGTTGTTGTTTGTTTTTAATGTAGTGATAAACACGTTACAACTGGATATCAATTAAGCATTGTCTGTACATCTAGTTGGGTAGAAATACCGAGGTAATTCCCATTTGGCTTTGTAACAGCCATTAAGTGTAATTTGTAACAAATAAATTAGAAGCATTTTAGTAAAATTTGAGCTCCAGATTTTACCAAAAGCATTGACCATTTTCTAGATGAAAGGCAATCTGCCTGCATGAAGGACAGCCATGGGAAGGAGGGAAATGGAGACCTGTCTGTAGCGGGAGCCTGAGCAATTGAAAGTCCCTCTGTGCAGCTTCTCACAGAAGCTGTGTTGTTGGGCAGAATACAGAAATCCCAGCTATGAATTATTAAAGACACTGCTTTCGTGAAGTGCTGTTTACAAACAAGTCTCAGAAAGTTTTTGAAAGGYGAGGCAAACATCAGGGCCACTTTCTGGAAGGCGACACGGAGGCACCAAGCGATGCAGCTCCTCTAGGAGCAGGCAGCCAGTAAACAACAAAACCAAGCACTACAAGTCAGGCTTATGTTTATTCAGCAAAAGACTGTGTCAGGCACTCAAGGTTTAACAAGTCAGGCCTTTCAAATGTACAACTGACATTTCCCTACTGCAATATTTGAAGTCAGTACGAGCTGCTTCGGCGTTCACGTTGTGTTTTCCATACAGTTCAGGTGTGAAATACTCAGGTTTTTGATTTTTAGTGATCCTGTGCAGCTGCACTATAACATGTCAACCACTACGATTTGGCAGGTTTAGGATTCTGTGGTTTTTGTCTGTGCCCATATTTGCCTTATAAAAAGGTTCTATTCAGACTGCATGCTCATGTCCAAATGGAATATTTGGAGCACTTACTTTCTGGATTTGTTGCTTTTCTGCTCTGTTCCCAAGGCTGCATGAATACATTCACAATTGCCAATCTWATTTTAAAACGTCATGAAAAACAAGATATATGAAAACACGACTCTTACAGCTGGCCAAAGTTAAAAGTTGATGTGTGTTATAACCCTATGTGTGAATAATCATAAGGTTCAACAGAGGCAAGCGCAGSGTCCTGCACCTGGGCAGGAATAACCCCACAACCCCTTACAGATAAGCCTAAAGTTGCATTTCTTAAGTACAGCTCAACATGACCTACGCATCTACCAGGGTGCAAACCTAATAACTTCCACGTGCACCTATAGTTCTTCGGTGACCTGATCCACAGCTTCTTTAAACAACTACATTAATTAATAATTTATCAAGAACATAAGTATAAAGGAAGCCGTGGAACTGCAGYGTCAATAAAATCCCACTAGTTTACGGTGCTGAAAAGGGACTGAATCCAGCCTCTAACTTAATATTAGTTTTCAATGAACGAGGGAGCTACTTGCTCTGTGTAGGCACCATCCCATACAAGACCATATTATCTGAGCCAAGAAACACTTTCTCCTTGAGAAAAGTTTGAAGGAGGAGCGAAAACTACTCCATATCCCAAAGCTTTTTTAAATTTCTTCTATCCTCCACAACAGAATTGTGGAATCTGTTCACACAGAAAGAATATTGAAAAAATTGGCACAAGTGATTTACATTATCCTCTTGCAGAGCCTCCTTTCACCACTTTTTTTCCACCACAGAAAGGCAACACAGTAGTTAACACTGGTTAAAACATCCCCAGATTTAATTTTGTTACCCAATTCCTGCCATACACACACAGAGCCATCTCCAGATGCCTGGTCGGTGCTTCCCAAGGTGGTTGCCTTGGACGCTTGGATCAGAGTTGCCTCCTCACCAGCGTGGGCCAGAAAGACACTGGTGGCAGAGGCACCGCTGGGGCAGAAATATTCCTACTGTGATACTCATGCTCCCTGTTCTCCCTCCTACGGATCAATGCAACAAGTGCTTTTTCTCCACACCTCGCCAAGAAGCTCCTGTCTACAGGAAACTTCAGGATAAGGGAATTTCTTTGCTGTGAGGGTGACAGAGCACTGGCACAGGTTGTCAGGGGAGTCTGTGGAGTCTCCTTCTCAGGAGATCTTCCAAACCCACCTGGATGCCACGCTGCACCCTTCCAATCTCAAACATTCCATGACTGGGATAAGCCCTGCCAGCTGGATGAAGATCACCCAAAAATCTGAAGAGTTGGATTAAAACAAAAGTCCATAAAAGGTTCTCACCACGATGTCCGTGTCGGCGTCACTTCAGCTAGCTGGAAATGAGCCTCTAGGAAGCAAAGCAGAAATGAAAGGAAAGCTCCAGACAAGTTTAGCAACTCCAGAAGAGGCTTGAATCATCTGCCCAGCACCCGAGCAGCTCATCTAACCCAAGTCAGCCCCATACACGTCCATACTCACGGTTAAAAGACGCAAGGGAGTATATGCCCATACCAAAATGGGCAAACCATCTGAACCACCAAAAATGGTGCAGATTCTAGGTAAGAAAAGCCAGAGTTTGACAGGAAACACACACAGGTGCCTTAAGAATTTTACCAATTACTGGATGTATTAGATCTAACCTCTAAAGAAGATAAATAAAAATGTTACAAATAGGCAACACAGCTGGTCTCAGAGTGAGATGCTGGTCTTGGGCTACGTAGGGAAAAAAAAGCTCTTTTCTGCACTGCTGTGTCTATAAGTTGAGAGCACTATTTCTTCTGTACAAGGGAGCACTCCACATCCAAGGGGATAATGATTAATCACCCGGATAGCTCTTGGGTGTCAAGCAAAGCAATTAACTGTGAATCAGGGAGAAGCCCTGCAGACTGATACAACAGAGAGCTTGGCACTCCAGGGGATGAAGACTCAGAAAGAGGTGGCAGAATCAGCACCAAGACACAAGCAGTCTCCTTTCTTGCTTTACAAGTCACCATCAGCAGACACGAAACAAAGCAAATCAACAACAAGCTTGAACTCTAAAGTTATGCCTTCAAACTAAAGCTTTTCCAAAAGCACACACAATGTTGAACATGATATTCTTCTTTATCCTCCTTGATAAAACCAGAGAGCGGAGAGGAGGGGAGCCCTGCAGCTCCCTAAGCTGTGCGACATGGAGATGCACAAAGGAAACCACAAAGGTACCCCAGGTACCACTGTGCTCTTCCCCAAAGCTAAACTTTCAAGATGAATAGCACCTTTTCATCCAAGTTTTCTAATAATTTAGGGAATAGTGTCACTCAGTAAAAGAGAGGGGCTAAAGAAGAGCTGAAGTTATTTGTGATCTCCTGTGTCCGGGTCCCTGCTGGGCGCACCAGTGATTTCTCCCAGCAACGCTCTAGTCAGTTATTAAAATTGTAATAGAAGGATCTACCTTCCTGGCTTCCTTTCCCCTCCTAGCCCAAAACAAAACAGAGCTAAACCAGATCCCAGGATTTGGATCAAAGTATTACCACACTGATTGTGTTCCTGGGTTAAAGCACCACAAGGTTTACAACAGAGCTCCTTGCACCCCTTTCTTCTGGGTGTTGAGGTTGTTGTCCGGACGTCTCTGACTTTCCGTTCACGCCAAGCTCTTCCAAAGGCAACTGGACTGGTGAGGTCAGCAGCACCTATGATTAATGCAGGAGCAGGGAGTCTATGAGGCAAAAGCTGTTGAACTCAGTAGTGAATAAAACTGGACTTACCTCTTCCCCTCAGGCAGATTCCCCATTCCTGCGCTGACAAAGCTACTACTGACCTCAACAGTCCAGTAATCAAGGACCTGCAAACAAACAAAAAGGGTCACTGGCATGCAAACATTTGCCAAAGTGCACGCTCGAAGCACACGCAGCCTTGGTCTAACTTGTATTTCCTTCTAGGTTCACTGTGGTCTCCTGCATCTACGAAGGCACCACTCTTCCTGGATGCTACACTCTCTCCAGGCTCTATCGTGGTTCTAATCAATAGCCCTAAAAATTAGCTGGTCAAACCAAGCAAGCAAATACTCAGTCAAAAGCTCCTCTGAATTTACCTTGTTAACCTCTGGCAGTGCAAATCTCCAGGAAAACCTCCCACTACGAAAAGCTTTCTACAAGGCCAGCTACAAACAGAAAGCTAAGGTAAAAACAGCAATGAGGCAGAATAACTCCTAACACCGTTAGGAATAATAAATGAATGAATACACTGGCTTGAGCATTAATCATACACACATACACAAAATAAAAAAACAAGGAAAAGAAAAGGAAAACCCAACTATATGATTTCTCTCCTACTATCACACACTGGACAAATAAGCAGATCCTGAAGAAATATTAGMTGTGACTTGAGAAATGTAACTTTAGGTTCCTGAATCACCCTTTGCAGAAGCCACCATCTCTTCACAGTCTCTGCGTGAACTCCCAAGAGTCCAAGTGCTCCCCACTGCATTTCAGTTGGACTCTCAGCCACAGAAAACCCTCCCTGCATCCCGGGATTTGCTTCAGGTCACACAATCCTGTGCTTGCTCAGGAATGCACATTTAAAAAGCATATTCATAGTTGCTATATGTAGCATTTCCTTTCAGTTTTTYCTGGATACCCTTAACATAGTAGCCTATTTCTTGTAATTCCCTGATAATTTTTGTTGCTAGACATCTRCATTTGGATTCTAAGGCAGGACTGATCTGCAGCACAAGGTTTGAAGCCCTACCATGCTCAGAACATGGTTATCACAGAATCCCAGAGCAGTGGTGGTTGGAAGGGAGGTTACATCCAACAGCAAAATCATCCACCTCTTCTTTAAAGAAAGTCTTGAATCCTGACCATCCGTCCATCTCTGAACATGCAGCTGAGCAGACTGTAAAGCAAGGGGTTATTTTCTGCACAGCAGGACCCAGCAGAACAGCAAAGGAGCAAGACTCCTGCTAGGCTCCAAACACGACCACTACCTGCCCGCTCTCTCTATYTCATTGCGGTCAATATCGCTGATAGCTCAAAAATCAGAGCACTACTCTGACTTACAGTAAGACAACAGTCACAACAATATGAGATCACTGACTGACAYTTATTTAAGGTCAGCCTTTTATTTTTATGACCATGTCAGGAAAAACACAMATATTTACACAGTAACAACTTAGAGCAATCAGAAGGTTAAGAATCCCCCAAAAATCACATACTCCCTCGCACATGAGGGATGAAAACAGTTCAAGACGGACCTAAGTTCAAAATGGTGAYGCCTTCATGCAGGCACAAGTGCAAAGGTCTCATTTGATAAAACCAAGAGGAGAACGGTTAAAACTACAGAAATATACCTAGAAAACTGTCAGAAATGGCTAAGCAAGAGAGAAAAGTGCTAACAGGACCAAAAACTTCCAACTTCTCTGTACATGCTCAAAAGAACAGCCCAAGGCTCTTTCCCTGGGATTTCTCAGAGCAGCACAGCACAGTTTCCAGCGCCTGCTTTCCTGCCTGAAATTTCCAACCCTGAAAAGTAACCTAAGAACAGGAATGATTGAGAGTCAGAAGAAAAACAACCAGAGGGCTAGAACATAACAGGAGGAAGATGTGTAGTTAGATTTCTCAAAGGTGCGTATGGTTTCTGCGTTGTTCTAGCACAGAATGAGCATCGAGGGCAGTGAAGGTGAGAGTTGCCGCAACGGGAAGTCAGGGACCTTGCTCCACTGCAGGGATCCCTGCGAGCAGAGACGCTGCTCTCACAGGAGCACCTCGTGCATCACGCTGCCTCTTCACAGTATCACGTAATGCTGGGAATACTGTTCCCCATATACAGTGGGGAACTCAACAGACAAAACACAGAGCCCATCCTCAGCTCTTTCCAACTTCAAATTTATCCTTCCCAGTTTCTGCAGTAAAAAGCAGGAATGTTGTGGCTTTCTCTACACAAAAAGACATCCCTAGTACTTCCAGTGGCTGATAAAATAACCTTCCCTTCTTATAGTAATTATGACCATAGTCACATAAAAGCCACAATGACCAGTCCTGCTTTCCTGCAGTGGGAAGCAACAGCAAAGAAGAGCAGGTAGATGAGGTCTCTGACCAAACAAACAGGATTCTGGAAACAGTCTTGGGGCAGAAAGGCTGCAACATCTCACCTGTGTGCAAGATGAGGAAGGGTAGCCAAGGAAGCCCCACTTCTGGAAAAAGCCCAAGAAGTTCTCACCTTGGAACCACCACTTACACCATAAGCTTCTGCAGTTATTCCAATTATCCATTAATTTTGTCCAGACAAGGAAAATATGGGCTGTTGCCAGGTGAATCTGATTTTGGGTACACAACTTTGTTTATACATGAGGCCCTAACCACTTTGGGCACCTTCCGTGGTCTGGAGCTTGGCATCCGCTGCATGGAGACAACACTCACTGCCCAACAGCTTCAGGAACAACCGCACACACGGCGGTAGGTGCTCGGCCGCCTGTTTGTAAGATCAGGGACCCCTCGGTGCTACCTGTTGGTGTGAGATCTGTGGAAGCAAATGCCAAGGGCTGAAAACAGACAAGCAGGTTGGAGAACTAAGGCCCGGAACCGGGGCGCTGGGGCTGGCTGAGCCCTTGCAGGCTCGTGTCACAGACCAGATGGATCAGCGCACGCTGGAGCTCTCCACCCGGCCGAGACCATTTGCTGCAGCACTTTGTGATTCTGAGSAAAACAGGCACCGCAGCCCAACATTCACCTGGAAGACAGAGCCCAGAGGCCGGGAGCAGGCACTGCTGGAAAACACCGGCTTCCATCAGAGCCCAGAAGTCTCTGGATCTGCTACGGAGAGCGGTGCTGCTCCAGCTCCCTTGGCACCACTGCAAAACAGTACTGAAAACACATAACCTGTCCCAAACCTGCTGGACACTGGGGAGCAKCCGAGAGCGTGGTGTCCGTTTCACGCGCTCAGGCGGCAGGCGACGAGCAAGGGAAGTGCTCAGGAGCTCCCCGAGCCACGATCCAGCTCGCGTGGCTGGGGACAGCAGCATGCAAAACAAACACCTGAGAGGTCAAAGAGACTTTTAACTGTATTTTCAGTAAGGTCAAAGCCTCCAACAAAACAGACSTAGATCAGAAATGGAGAGCCTGAAGGGGGAAAAGGAAGGGGTTTTTGTTTTGTTGTTTTACTAAAATACTTAGTTTCTTCTCCATATCTAATGATGTTTTTAAGCAGTTCACAATTGCACAAAAGATAATTAAGAAAAACGAAATACCTAAATGACAAAACAAGAGAGCCATCATCTCACAATCACCCAGAACTGTCGCACGAGACTCTGCAGCTTCCTTGGCATCATCTGTCTTGGTATTTATTAACAGGCAAAACAACCTCAAAAGGAAATCCAGATTCTCCTGCGCTGATGCTTTCCGCACCTGTAGCGACTRTTCCACACAATCCAACCTCTCCACGAGCTTCCACGGAACTCTTGCAGCAACCTCATTACGCAGTAATTCTCATAATTCACACACGTAATTGGTAAAGAATCACACAATTGTTCACCAAAGGACACCTATAAACAAGTTTTTCAACCAAAACTATTCCTCACAGCTGGTTAGGTATCCATGATACCAGCAAGCAACACAACCAGGGTAGTCCTGCTCGAGTCCAGTTGTCCTATTAAATAGAAATAATCCATTATCAGGACTCCCAYAGAATTCTGTAACCCCAGTGTTTACCACACTTCTATGCAATAAACCCGAAAATTTTGAAAATACTACAGATAAAAAAATCAATACAGGTGCTTTGAAAATAAGCCTACTTATGATATCTATTTAAATGTTTCAAAATAGGTAAGAAAACACCTATTGGCAAGCTGGCTTCAAAGTGTGTTTATAAAGAGGATGACAAAAAGCATGAGTTTATGGGAAGATACCAACTGGAGACATTCGCCTCTCCCACTCCCTCATATCTGAACCAAAAATACTTAAAATGCAGCAAGACACATTTTAACTTAACAGCAGTTACTTGAATACAGTGAAAACTGTAAGACTCAGAGCCAAGAAGATGAATGCCAAGGTTTGTGAACTATGTGTTTGGGGTTTTTTTCTTTAAGAATATATATTAAAAAAAAAAACTAAAAAAAGCACCAAACTTAAGACACAAAAGCCCCCAAATGCCCTTGAGGCTTTAATCAGTGTCCAGAAGAATCAGAATTTTAGAAAWCCTCCATTAGATACAATTCAGTATACAAAACCATTCTGCGTTGGTCACCACATATTTGCAAAAGGYAACAACATGTGTTTTTAAACAGGAGAGTCTTTTGTTATTGCGCTCTCAACAACCTCGCAAGAAACAACATTCAGTGGAGCCACCGAGCACCACATGCACCACACACAGAATCAGAGGACCTGAAGGAGCAGTTTTTATCTCAGTGTGYTCCTGCTGCCCTGCAAGATCACAGTTACTGTCAGAAGCCAATTTATCCTTCTACCTAATGGACGAGACGCTTCTGCCCAAGATTTCAGGGTGCAGAGATCCAATCACCGAGTGCAGGCAGCAATTTCAGCAGCTGCAGAGCTCAGAAACTCGGGTAAGCGGCTGCACAAAACGGCAGCGCGGAGCCCCATCCGAAGGGACGCCCGGCTGTGCCATCGCTCCCCACCGTCCCCACTGCCAGTATTGTCAGCAAACTACTATCTCCAGAGGGGAGAAAAGGATTAAAACAACTCAATAGTGATAAAAGCAGGTTCAAGCTTCAAAACTTCGCGGAGTGGGAGGTGGTTTAATTACCGAAGTATCCTAATCTTTAGCAGCCAACAGCTTATATTGGTTATTATCCAACATTTTAGAGGCATGCACGGGGTGCAGGTGATATGGCTGAGCTTTTTTTCCCCCTTTTCTTTTTTAAATCTCTGTCAAGGTAGACAGAACGAGCACTGTTTGATGCAAATACTCTTGTAACACTCAGTTATTTTTATTATTTGCTAGCAGCCCTGCATGTCAGTAGAAGAGAGCCTCCACAGGGGAGCCTGAACCATATGCCAGCCTCTCGCACTCCTGTGCACAGTCTCGTTACCTCTGCTGGGCAAATGACCTACCTGGCCAACAAAAAGATGCTACCACAAACACTGCATATGCCATGCAAATGCAGCGGGTAAAAAACAGTGCAATTGTGAGTGGAAAGCAAGCAYGGAGCAGGAGGGTGACACTGCAAAGACACGTCAGGCACAATGACAGRGACTGGGGTTGCTCAGGTCCCCACTGCCTTGTGGCCCCGGCAGCAGGACCCACACAGTGCCACGACCAGCCCCTCGTGCTGCTTTCCCAAGGACACGGGCTGTGTGTGTCGCATCCAAGCCTTGCRCCCAGTAAGGCAACAAGCCCTGGAAAGGCGGCTCATTCACTGAGCACCAGCTATTCCGCACGCTGCACGAGACAACAGAATCTAATGGTGCAAATAACGATCGTGCATCACGRTAGAATTCAGTGCTGCACAAGCAGCCCTGCCGCTTCCAACCTCTGCACGTTGAGGCTCCTGGCTGAAACTGCTCCTCCTTCCCAGCTTGTCCTTGCAAGGGTAAACTGAAGAGAAGGTCCCCCTGGACCCCTGTGACAACTCCCAGCTGGAGATTCAGCTAGAGACAAAGTCTTCAGCATCCAGAGGAGACAGAAGGATAGCCCGTCCCACTGCAGATTGGTGAGCTGTGATCAAAGTATTTGGCCAATGGATTCAGACAGCAAAGAACTGGTAAATTAAGACATGGAATTTACTCTCTGAGCAGGTTAAGGTGGTCAGCATTATCAGATGTTAAAAGGTCCAAATATGCTCTGAACCAAGGCAGTTTACCCTAGCCGATCTTACACAAGGCTCCWCCAAGCACTCAACCCAATTTTCCAAATGTTTGCTATTGGGTTTTTTTGGTAACAAAAAYCCATCCAAAAATTACATTCCTGACACAGCCAAATTCCTACAGCGTCAAGGACACCAGAGCTCATCACCAGGGGGTGACGGCCTTCACCTTATGCTTAAGCCTTTTTGCCCAGATTTCTAAAGGACTCGAGCGTGCGATAGACATCTACCCCTCACTTCCTGAGCTACCTTCTTAGAAATGTAGTCCTGATAAGTCCTAAGCATATTAGTCTGTTTGTGCCGATTGCAGTTTCCTGCTTTGAAATTCTCTTCACTTTCTGCAWACATAAACTAGGAAAAGAAGAGAAAGTGTTTCAGATTATTATTTTATCTCCTCGATATTTGCAACACAAAGCAGTACAGCTTGTCCCCAAGAGAAGGTCTTTCTCTTTTTCTCCTCCAGCAATTGCAGATGATGACGTTCCTGGAAAACAACTTTTTTTCTGTTTTAACACAAGGCTGCAAAAACGCTAAGAAACAGGAGGAGACAAACACATGAGAGGAGTTCCTCATTTCAGCTCATTTTCTCTGATTTTGTCCTTGAAAGTCTAACCACAGCCACACAAACTGTAGCCACAGGGAAAAAGAGGCTGTTTTTCCCACTTGAGCACAATTAACACAAGTCCTCGCTGTCCCAGTCACAGTTCAGTGGTCACACAGGTCAGCACCGCACGTAACACAGTAACTCATTTATTAAGTAAAAGTGAATGCATATTTCTGTGATCCGTGGGGATGATTCCCCACGGAATCATCCAGGCTCCCTCTGGTGGGAAGTTTAAAGCGACATGTAACCAGAGGGACAGATTTTGCAGCACGGGAGCAGTTTTGAATGAGCGCTTTGTTTTTCTTTTGCAATATGAATCTTGTTAGGATTGGACCACTCCAATTCTAACTGCTTTTCTTCAGTGACAGCAGCCTAAGGTAATGCTGCATTTCTGGCCACCAGCCTTACCACAGGTGAAGAACAAACGCTGATAAAAATGGAAAAAAAMCCCACCATGTTACGTAAATTAGTTCCTTTGTACTCCCCAAATCCCAGGCATTTCTCAGCCACTTCTCCTGTCTCCAGCTTTCAAAGCTCCAGCAGCAGAAAGACCTCTGTTCCTGATGCAGACAGAGATCTCTCTCCCCAGGCCACGCAGGAGATCTATAAAACTAAAAAGGCTCAAGCCTGAACTTCTAGTTTCCATTTTCACATTAGATGTACTACTAAAATGCACGGAGCCTCAAGCCCCGCATCCCTGGGGATCGTTTGTTTCCACCACCATCAGACACCTCCAGCCGGTCTGTGCATCTCTCTCCAGAGCCACGTACGTGTATGAAACTCCAGCAAGCCACATCCTTTCCTCCCTACCCTCTCCCCACTCAAAAATAAAAGAAAAATTAATGGAAGCTGCCAACGTGACCGGTTACAATCAAGAAAGGACACAAGACAAGTAGCTTCTCACATGCAAAAAGGGCCCTCCTTGATGTTTTTATATCTATTACGTTCAAAATATCAGTTCTGCAACCCGCACCCGAATTTAGTTTTCCATGAACACTTTGCAGGCTGGAGTCTTGAAGTGGATCAGGAAAGGTTATGAGCCCCGGGGCAGGGCATGGGCGGCCACCCGACAAGGACAGGAGTGTCACCCGACGGCAGTGTCACCCAACAGGGACAGGAGTGTCACCCGACGGGAGCGTCACCCGACAGGGACAGGAGCGTCACCCGAAGGGAGCGTCACCCAACAGGGACAGGAGCGTCACTGATGGGGACCAGAGGACAGGAGTGTCACCTGAAGGGAGCGTCACCCGACAGGGACAGGAGCGTCACCGATGGGGACCAGAGGACAGGAGTGTCACCCGAGGGCGATGCCCCGTTGTGCCCAGGCTGGGCCGCGCCGGACGGATCCGGGCTCAGTGCCGGCAGCCTGTTGTGACTCACTAACTTTCTCCCTTAACAAGGCCATAAACTGCATCACCGCAAGTGCGCTCAGGGAGCTCGAGGGGCGGCCGGGGAATTCAGAAGCGGCGACTCGGCGGCGAAGCAGCCGAACTTCGCYGAGCAAAGCGGACAGCTCTGAAACTCCCGGTTGCTCTGAAACTCCCGCTTTGCCCTCGCGCTTGCAGGAGGGAGGCCCGGGACGAGCGCACGGGAGCTTTCCCCTGCCGTTACTGCCGTTACTCCAACGGCCGCGGGGCAGCGCGCGGGGCCTGCGCGGCCGGGGCAGCCCGGGACACGGGACCGGGCTGGGCGCGGGGCTCCCCTCGGCGCTGCCCGGGCCCCGTGAGGCGGCGGCCGCCGCGTGCCCCCCTCTCCCCGCGCTCACCGATGCCCAGTCCCACGACGACGCGGCCGCCCAGCAGCGTCTCCTTGTCGCGCGCCGCGGCCAGCAGCGCGGCGCCGGCCGTGAAGAGGCACGAGGCGAGCAGGATGCAGGGCCGGCGGCCGCAGAGCCCGTTGAGGGCGCCGCCCGCCAGCGCCGAGAGCGCCGCGGCGCCCACCGTGCTCGAGACGAGCAGCTCCTGCCAGAGCGCGTCCAGGTTGAGCTCCCTCTTGAGGAGCAGCAGCGCCCCGGACACCACGCCGGTGTCGTAGCCGAAGAGGAAGCCCCCCAGGGCCGAGAAGACGGACACCACGTAGACGAAGGCGGGCGTCTCGTCCTGCTGGAACTGGCGCCGCGCCGCGCGCTCCAGCTCGCCGCCCGACGCCGCGCTCGCCAGGCTGGAGCACGACTCGGCGGCGGCGATGAGGCTGCGCTCGCCCGCCGCGCCGGGCCCCGCGCCGCCGCCGCCGCCCTCCTGCTGCCGCCGCCGCTTCTCGCCCATGAGGTTGCTCAGGCTGCGCAGCGTGTACTCCACATTGGCGCTGGCCTTGCGGGACATGGGACGGCCGCCCTGGTCCCGCTCGCGGCCCCGGCTGCGCTGCCCGCGGAGCGCTCGGCGCCGCGCTCAGCCGCCTCGCATCGTCCCGCGCCACTTGGGGAAGTTGCCGCCGCCGCC